>NC_081411.1:657773629-658073629 GCF_030272615.1 Cryptomeria japonica | reverse complement strand
ATTAGAGATCATTTTACTAGTCAATTTCACAATTTTGACCATTTAGCACTATTTTCATCAAAAGCTCAATCTTTCTTCTAATTGCATTCAATTTCTCATCAGTCAACACCAAATTTTCAAAATTCCTCAGGATCAATTTATGCTCAAATAACTTATTATCACCACACAATTACCTATAATCATGTAACCTCGCTATCTTTCGATTTCGCTCTCGAGGGGGCATACTCGTGACCTTATGACCTCACATCTTCAATGTCGAGAATTTTTTTTAAAATCTTTATCAAAAGTCGAGCAAAAATATTTTCAACTAAAGACAATCAATCAATTCTTATTGTGAAGGAGCATCTCAGCTTTATCATTTCACATCAAGTTGAGATCTCTTGATCATCTGAATCAAATCTTATCGCTAGGGGCATATCAATTTCATCGATTCATATCAAGCCGATATTTGTCTTCATCTAAATCAATCTCTTAACATTAATCAGTTTCATTGCTTTTCAACAAGTTGATTATTCATTTAAAGTCAATCAAAAGTTTAAAGAGTATCTTTGATTGCACGCTCAATTTAAGCAGGTGTTCAGTTTCATCACTCTGAATCAAGATGAACAGTTTATTTTTTGCTCATCGTATCTTGATCAATCAAGTTCAAGATCGATTTTTATCTTCGCTCACTATGTCTAGATCAATCAAGTTCTAGATGAGTAAGATCCGCTTCTTGATCAATAAAGTTCAAGTTCTGCACCTTTGTTCTCTATCATTCCTAAGTTCAATCAAGTTCAAGATCGGTATCGCTTTAATCAGACTTCATTCAGCTTCATCACTTCGAATCAAGCTAAAGACCTTTCTCTTTATTTGGTTTGTGATCAATCAAGTTCAGAACTGGTATCTCCTAGACATCACATATTCTTTGAACCAACACGCTGCTCGCACATTAATTCAAAGAGGGGCACATGTAATACCCTAAAAATGGTCATCTAAACCATGGGCCCCTAATCTCGACAACATCACCAAGGTCCTAACCAAAGGCAATTAAATCAATCAAGAGCACATTATTAATTCTTAAATTATCAAATATCACATGGCAAATCAATTACTCAATATTAATTAAATATTTATTTAATTAATTGAGTCATCCCAAGAATATCATTTTGATCAATAATTCTATTTAATTTATTAAATATCCTTGCATATTTAATTAATTAATAAATTTGCCATTTAATCATGCAAAAAAGGAATTAATTTATTTTAAAAGAAGAATTAATTACAAAGCAAGAGTTGAATTGAAAATAAAATAAAAGAATTGAATCAAAAGACAAATCAAACTTGAGATATTATTTCTTTTTCTAAATTTAGGACTTGAAATCAAAAAAGCAAAAATTGAATTATTGATTATTCTCTAAAATTGGAACTCAAAGCTTTTAAGAAAAATAAGTTCAGTTGCATTGAAAAGACTCTTTTATTGAATGAATAAAAGAATTATCTATTTTTATCACAAAAGCATGGAATTAACTTAATATTATTTCCAATGCAACTTGAACTTCTTATCTGAATGCATTTCAATTAAACTACAATTGGAATCTATCTCAAGGTTAACTGAACGTAATTTCTCAATTATTTTCAATTAATTCTAAATTGAGCTTTTTATCATCTCTCTTTTAATTCTCTATAAATTCATCCTTCAGCTCTCATTCAATTCACCCTAGAGATTTTTGAGAATACGCTTGGAGATTTATTATTATTACACTGATTTTTGCTCTGGAGTCATTGAATACATTGTGCTTTTTAAAATTATTTGCATCCATTATTGCTTGAATTATTCATCCATCTTGCATCCATTTAGCTTCATATCATGCTCATATAGATTAAATCCTTCATCTTGGTGTAGTCTACTCACCAATATTGCTTATAAAAATCTAAGAGCAATCTTATACTCGTATCTTTTAGAAGCCAATTAGTCGATTTGTTATGGTTTATTATTTATTGATTATTTATTTACTAACCATACATGTAATGACTTAATTGAAGTGTTGTGCTTGCAGCTACATACCCTTTTTCACACACATAGTTAGCATTGTTGTTTACACATTCAACCGGGTGCATATTAAAGGTGATTCTGGTAAGACTCCTTATGAGCTATGGTTCGGTCATGTTCCTACAGTTAGATATTTCAAAAAAATTAGAATTAAATGTTATAACAAAAGAGATGAGGATATAGGAAAGTTTGATGCAAGATGTGATGAAGGAATATTCTTGGGATATTCTACTAAGAGCAAGGACTACCGCTGCTACAGTAAGAGACTTAAAGAGATTGTTGAAAGTGCAAATGTGAAGGTATATGAATGTCTTGGAAAGAAGATCAGAGCATGCAAATATGATCTTGATGATGAAGATGTTGTTCCTAAGCCTATGCAGATAGAGATCTTAAAAAAGATTGATCCGATGGAGACAGGTAATTCGGATATTGTTGCTATCAGTGAAGAAGTGCAAGAGCCTAAAAAATAGAAAAATTACAAGACTCTAAGGTATGTAAAGTTGAATCATTTAGAAAATCAGATTATTGGTGATAAGAATAAAGGATGACTAGGAGGAGGATTGCTACTAAAGAGATATGCTTGATTTCAAAGATTGAGCCTAATGATGTTATAGAAACATATAAGGAAGAAGAGCTAAATCAGATTAAAAAGAACAACACTTGGGAGCTTTTTCTGCGAACTAAAGATAAGAATGTGATTGGTACTAAATGGGTGTTTCGAAATAAACTGAATAATGTTGGTCAAGTTGTTAGAAACAAAGCAAGATTAGTATGCAAAGGATGTTCTCAAATGTAAGGTATTGACTATGAAGAAAATTTTTCTCCAGTAGCTAGAATTGAAGCTATTAGATTGTTTCTTGCATGTCTTGCTTATAAGAACTTCAAGGTATATCAAATGGATGTCAAGTCAACCTTTTTGAATGGTGATTTGGCAGAGGAAGTTTATATTGAACAACCAGATGGATTTTAATTATCAGAAGGAGACATGGTATGCAAATTGAAGAAAGCTTTGAATGGACTGAAGCAAGCCCCTAGAGCCTGGTATGAAAGATTGGATAAGTTTTTGGTAAAGTTGGGATTCTATAAAGGTACTACTGACAATAATTTATATTTCAAAGTTGAGAAAGATAACATTTTAATTATTGAAGTTTTTGTTGATGATATCATTTTTGGTCATGATGATGATTTGAGTATGAAGTTTGTTGATGATATGCAAAAGGAATTTGAGATGTCTATGATAGGTGAGATGAAATTTTTCTTAAGATTTCAAATTACTTAGATCGGTAAAGGTATTTTAATTTCTCAATCTAAGTATGTGAAAGAATTGTTGAAGAAGTTTGGGTTAGCTGATTCTAAACCTATTGGAACTCCTATGGTGACTAGATGCAAGTTGTCTAAAAATGATGAATCTCAAAGAGTTAATTAGACTTTGTATAGATCTATGGTTGGTGGATTGTTGTACTTAACTCAGAATAGACTAGACATTATGCATGGTGTTTGTATTTGTGCTATATTTCAAGTAGATCCTAAAGAATCTCATGTCACTGCTATGAATAGGATTTTCAGATACTTGAAGCGAACTATTGACTATGGTTTGTGGTATTCAAAGAATGATGATTTCCTATTACGTTCTTACACTGTTGTTAATTGGGTTGGTGATGTTGATGACCGAAAGAGAAATATCAGTGGAGCATTATTTTTGGGAAATAAATTGATTTCATGGTCTAGTAAGAAACAAGATGTTGTATCTTTGTCTACTGCTAAAGCTGAATACATTGTTGCTGCTAGTAACTGTACTTAGGTAGTTTGGATGAAGCAAATGTTGAAGGATATCAGGGTGATTTATGATGAACCTACTATTATATATTGTGACAATTATAGTGCTATCAATATTTCAAAGAATTCAGTGCAGCATTTTAAAACAAAGAATTTGTCTATAAAGTATCATTTCTCGAGGGAGAAGGTAAGTGATGAACAAGTTATATTGGAATATGTATCTACAAAGGATCAGATTGTAGATATTTTCACTAAGCCTTTGCGTGCAGATACATTTGTCTATTTTAGAGACAAGTTAGGGGTCTTTTCCCCTCCTGTTGAGAACTACATGCATGGAGTTGCATCAATCTAGTGGATTTCAGAGCCTTATCTCTTTGTCTGGGTTGATGAGTTTGTGCTACTACTCAACTAAAGTAGTCAGTGTGTGGTTGATTTGATTAGTAGATTGAGTTTATCCTAAGGGGGAGATTGTCCTTCTTAGAGGATGTGTTTTGGGAGAGAAAGAGCATGATCTACATTCTGTCTTTGGCATTATTGTCAAAGGGGGAGAGAGTCATGTGAAAAATAGCTTTACCTTTGGATCTTTGTGTGCATGATCTTAGGTAGAGTTTTCTAGTGATGATTCATTCCTTTGCATTGATTTTTTTTCACACTCATATGTTCCCATCAATGCCAAAGGGGGAGACTGTTGGATATTGTTTCTGCTAGGATATGTTGTTGTCATTGATGCCAACATATCCCAGTGTTACAGAATAGTTGTTTGGTGTTCTTGTGATTGCATTGTGATAATATGGATGGTTTATCTATTTGGGTTGTTGGAATACTTTATTCCTTATTGGTTTTAGTGATCTAAGAGATTGCTTAATCATACTATTGATGGACTTGAAAAGCACTAAGAGGCGGGGGTGAATCAGTGACACCAAAACAAACACTAATTCAAACACTAACTGGTAGATGAACTTAACCAAGCATTTAAACAAAATATATGCTATCCATAATGAAATAACAACATCTACAAAAAGTAACACATCCACCATAACACAAGTGTTTATACGTGGAAAACCCAAATAGGTAAAAACCACGGTGAGATGGAACTCACAAGTTAACTATCTACAGTAACAGATAACTAACTGGTTAAGGTCCTACAATGTGCTCTGCTAGGAGCAAATCTTGTTAGAGATCCCAAGCTTGAATAGAAGCTTATACCCTATTAAGAGTACTACCCTATTAGGAGTAGCCTCACTGGTGGATTTGAGAATCCCAACTAATGGATCACCTTGTTAGAGAATTTGTACAATGAAGCTCGTTAGAGCTTACCCGGTTAGGGGATTTGATTCTGTTGTAATGATTAGAAAACAAAAAGAATTTTTTAATCTATTCTGAGTAGCACAATACTTACTTGATCAAATCATTCTAAGTACATTCAACACTTCTCTTTATCATAACACTTATCACTCTTCAACAAAATCTTTCACTCTTTATGCATATCAGTATTCGCATAATCTCCTCTTCTATATCAGTTATCAGTTTCAAATGATTCACTAAGATGTCTTTAAATAGACATTCAAATATTATGTCAACCTTAGGAAATCAAAACACAATTTCCTAGGTGCAGTGTATCTAGACAAGTAAACATAACTCATCACAAAAATGACCGCCAAGAAAATGGTGCTGGTAACTCATCACAAAAATGGATACCGGTTAGAATAGTCAATACCGATTGGAACAAAACATGTGAACCATTGTCTTGGAATCTTCTGCTTGATCTCCATCTTCATCTTCATCTTCATTTTGATGCCAACTTAATGTAACCACAGGTTATCTCTTGTACACATACCAGTTGACACAGAGTACCGGTTAGAGATGAACCTTAAACACACCAGTTAACAGTGTAAACCAATGAAGTTACACTGATAGTCAATATAATCATATGTGTGTGTGTGAGTGTTTCATCAATGACAACAAGTGATGAATACATTACAATCATCATCAAGCCAACAATCTCCCCCTTTGGCATTGATGGCAACACTTAAAAATTGTTACAGTAATACAATACCGCTAAGTGTGCATACACAACATATTTACACATGTGCCCATACTCCCCTTTAATACAATACTCCCCCTTAATGCATGCATAAATACAAAATTTTCAAAAACACACATACATATTATTACTCCCCCTTTGACAATAATGCCAAAATGATAAAGTAAAATATATACATATATATAGAAAATCTATATCAAAGTGTTCAACATTTATTACAACTTAAAAAAAAGTTCATGCATTGGCTAGTCTCATAAAAATATCATTGAAGTTCTTCTTCATCTGGGATAAAGCATTTTCCCATGATTCCAGTATGTTAGTAGTATACTCAAATGTTGACATCAACTGGGAATGAAATTCTTCCATTAAGTCTAGCGTGCAGGTTTCAAGAGTAGCAAGAATAGCTTCTGCATTGGAGTAGGCTTTCAGAAGAATGTTGACCTGTGAGGTGAGCTGACTCTTGTGCTCTCTTAGAGATCAGAATCTCTTAGCCTTCTCATTATCATTCCTGACCAATATATCATGCAAATCATCTAGAGACCAGTTAAAGGCATGAATGGAGTCCTGGAGTGGGACATTTGCCTTGCATAACCTTTCCATTTCCCGCCTAGTTTCAACTTGACTTTTAGAAATGTCAAAATAAAAGAAAGTAACATTGGAGGTAGAGGAAAGATACTTTCCTCTAGATTCAATAGCTTTCTTTAACAGACTTCCATTATGAGATAAAGCCATTTTGCCACTTTCAATGTTCTTTGCCACTTTTTCTCCATATTTCTTCTTGTGGCTCTTCTTAGCAAACATTTGAGCAGCATATTCAAGTGACTTGATTTGATCAAATGCATCTACAACTAACTGACCAAGTTTGCTAATGGGTGTAGGAAGATGTGCAACAGCTGTTTCTGGTAGTAAACTAGACAAAATTTCTACTACATTCAGGATTGTCTCTACTTTAATCCTTTGCTCTTTTAGTCTCTTCTTGTGTGCTTGAGATTGCATAACATTAGCAATCTTCATCATTTCAGACACACTCAAAGTGTTCATGTCAATGGGTCCTGAAATACTTAAAGAATCATCATCATCATCATCTTCAAGTAGCTTATGCTTCACCGGTTCAGGGGGTACACTCTTAATGATAGCTCCTTTTGTGTTCTTCTCTATTGTCTCTTTAGGTAACTAAGTGACAACTTTCTCAGTAGACTCCTTTTGAGTATTTTCAATGACCGATGGAGATTGGGGTTTCTCCAGTCATTCTTTTGCCAATTCATTGTCCACTGTTAGTTGAATACATGGTTGTTCAACTAATGAAACCTATACTTTAGTGATTGTAGGAGGCTCCATATCTGGTGTAGTGATGTCTCCAGATAGGTCTACTGTGTCTTGAACATCTTCATCAACAAGAATAATGGAATCATCCTTCTTCTTGATTGGATTGACTGCATCAGCTTGAACAATTTCCTCTTCATCCATTTCTGGTCGAGGAACATCCTCTGTAGTATCATCCTTATTGCTAGAGTGGACAACTTCTTCCCTCTTTTTGATTATACAGGCTAGCTGATGTGTCTCAATCTCAACAACTGCCCTTTTTGCATTAAAAAGCTTCAATCTTCTCACTTTAAATCAAAATATACTTTGTATTGCTCAACTAAAGCACTAATTGCATCTGATGATAAATTGGGAAAATATTGTACAAATATTTCATCAATAATCTTCTTCTCCAATTGAATTGCTTCCTCCCATTTATCTAACAGAGTACTGTAGAAAGAGATTGAAATACTTTTTTCCAAGTCATGCGGAAATCTATTGTAATGACCCAAATAAGTTATTACCTGTTGGAATACTTGCTTTTTCTCATCTTTAGTGAAAGAATCAAAATATTCTTTGACATTATCAAACCTATTTATTCCTAATGTCTTCATTGTTCTCTCAAAAACTATGTCAAGTTTGTAGGTGGCAATATCTATAGGTGTAGTTTCCTTTGGCACTACCTTTACCTTCTTGGGTGTTCTGCTGATTGCTTTTTCCTTCTTTGGTTCTTCTTCTGAATCTGTACCCTCAGACTCTGGTTGCAAAATCAATTTCTAATTTATCTTCTTTGGTGCATTCTCCTTCTTTACATATACTTTAGGTGTCGGTTCCTTCTTGGTTAGGACACTCCGAGTCACCCTTGTGGTCTTTTTCACAGGAGATTTTTCATCAAACTTCTTTCTCTTTCCTCTCACTTTGGCTACAAGTGCAGTACCGGTTTCAGTTGGTGCAACTTGGACTGCCACAATGTCTAATTTTGCCTTATGTTTATCTTTAGGTGATGCTAACAAAGTATTAGCATAGCCAACTAGTAAATCATGATTAACCTCATAGCTCATATCTTCCATCTCTTCCTCTCTAGGCTCAATTGCTTGCATCAAGCAAAAGTTAGTGGTAACCATGAAGATTATGTCTTTTGCAAAGTGTTTTACCACATCTTCAAGTAACCTCATTCTCATGCTCATCTTTTTCTAGAATTCATTAAAATTCTTGTTCAAGGTAGTTGAAAAAATATTCTTCATAGCCTTAATGTTGTTCTTGATATGTGCATTGACTAGTTGTTCTTTGGACCATTCAATGTCTCCTATACCCGGTAGGAAGTTCTGAAAATTGAAAAATAACCCAGCTAATAGCTGACCATATTTGAACTTTTGTGTGTTGTCCTTCTTAATGGATTTCAAATTTTGAAATAATTGCTCTCTGATGGCTTCACAAATATCATAATCTGCATTATCAACAATCATTCTATGTGCTTTATGAATTGTTGCATAGGGAACACTGTTAAGTCTATTAGAGTAAGTTACCAGGTAGCCTATCACCATTGCTACAAGTTTCACTACAGGGTCTCTAATATTCTTGATAGATAAAGCACGCTTATCAGATGTAGAACTGGTTAACTTGAAGACAATATCTTTTGAAATTCTTCTTAACATAGGAACTTCATCGGTTGAGAAATAACCAGTTACAGCCCTAATAGCTTCCTTGGTTATTATGTGAGTCCTCACCAAATACATATTCTCTTTGTGAACTCGACTCAAAATGATCCCAATGTGATCTTCCTCAAAATCTTCAAGAAAATAGGCAGCATTATGAAAACCCTTTTCAAAAACCCCAGCATATTTTGTTTCAATCTTTCTGCTCTTATCACAGAGTGATTTCAGTTGAGTATAGATGTGTAGAGTTCCTAAATTTTCTATTTTGTAATCTATATAGCTGGACAAGTCACTTTTGACGACAACACCAGTTGGGACTTATGACAATGCATTATAAGACATAATTTCATCTACCTTTAGAGCTTCCTCAGGCTCAACAGTGATCATCAACTTCTCTATAGACTTAGAAGTAGATGCCATTCTAGATAAACAAGTTTTGAAGTGGTATACAAAGAAATACCTTGTGTCTTGCATGTCGCTCTGTTTCCCAGTTGAAATGTTCAAATGCACACCTGTTCGCCTCTCTGCAACTTTTGATTCAACTTGATTTCTCTAATCTCAAAGCAATTCGCCAATTTACACCAAGAGAATCTTGTTCTGCTATGCAATCGCTTCAAATTTCTTTTTCAAAAGAGTTAGGGTAAAAATGATAAAGTAAAACTTTTTTTTATCCTCTTTACCAACTGTAATAAATGCTCGCACTTTAGGTTACAAACCCTAATTTTACCGCTTAAGTGAAATACCATTTGATAACACATCAACAAAAAGTCACCAAAAATTCATAATTCAAAAATTCTTTCCCACTCATTTTACAAGGGGTTCGAAGATGTTTTACCGTTAATCTCCCCTTAGCCATGTTAGAAAGGCTTAAGTCACTGGTGTGGGATTCTCTTCACTGGGTGAAGGAATTGTTTCTTCTCCAGGTGAGTCATCAAGTTTCTTTTTCCAAATCTGATTCATATCTTCTCTGGTTTCCTCAATACCATCTTTTTACTCGCCTTTCTGATCCTTGAAGGAGTTGACTGGTTTACTATTTCTTGATTTGGAAAATTTTGCTAAGTGCCCTAGTTTGTTGCAGTGATAATAGACCATACCAGATGATCTCTAGGGTCCTACATTTCCTCTTCCTAATCTTCTTTTGTAGTTCATAGCCACATGACCAAAGTTATTACAAAAGGTGCAACCAACATTTGTTACTTCTCCATTTCGAATGGACTAAACCGGTTGTCATAGGATCTTTGCAAGTTCCGGTTTACCCTGTTATCAAAGTTCCTTATCCAGTCACCATTTGGTCTAGGATGCATGTGTGGTATGGGATTGTTTGCTCCATATCTTCACTCAATATTTCTATGCCCATACATTCCACATGTGTAGCAATGACCTTCAAACTTTCTAGACACATACCTAATATTAGTATTGTAATTTTCATTTTTGTTAGGTTTGTCTCTACAAACATTTGCAGTATGACCAAGCTTATGATAACTAAAGAAGACAAGTTTAAAAATCTTCTTACCTACAGTCTTATTGACTTTAGGAGTAGTTTTGTTCTTTGGATAGTTGCTCTTTGTACTGGAGGATTCACCTTTTTTAGTTGTATGAAAACCAAGTCTAGAGATATCACCCTTCATTCTCTGTGATTGAATTTGTTCTTCCAGCATGGTAGAACTTTTGATGAACTTCTCCAATTTCTCATTGGCTTCAGTAAGCTTTTTGACAAGAGCTTCATTATGCTTAGACAGGTTCTCTTTCAGAGATGATGCCAACTCAAGGTATAGCTTTAGGTTCTCCTTTTCTTCTATTTCAGTGATCAAGTCCTCATGCATAGTGTCTTTTTCCCATTTGATCTTTATGATATCTTGATCTCTGACCTTGATAAGATCTTCAGTAACTCTTTTGGCTTCCAGTTCCTGACTCATGTAGATAGTGAGACCTTCTAGCTCTCTCCTTAGATTCAGTTTCTCACCGTTCACCTTTTCAACTTCATTAGCTAAAGCTTCAATATTTGCTCCATCTGAAGAACTATTATCAAATATTTCTAACAGTTTCTCAGATAACTCTCTCCTATTGACTTGAGAAACTTTCAGTTTGCCCCTAAGGGATTCAATTTCATTTCTGCTAGCTTCTAGCTCTCTAACCATCTCAAAGTAGCTCCTATCCCCCATGATAGTTTCAAGAATCCCTTCTAAGTGGTTAGGCTTCAAAGAAGTTAGGCTCTGATACCAATTGATGGACTTGAAAAGCACTGAGAGGGGGGAGGTGAATCAGTGAGACCAAAACAAATACTAGTTCAAACACTAACTGGTAGATGAACTTAACGAAGCATTTAAACAAATATATGCTATGCAAAATGAAATAACAACATCCACAAAAAGTAACACATCCACCATAATACAAGTATTTATACATGGACCCAAATAGGTCAAAACCACGGTGAGATGGAACTCACAAGTTAACTATCTACAGTAATAGATAACTGACCGGTTAAGGTCTTACAAAGTGCTCTGCTAGGAGCAAATCTTATTAGAGATCCCAAGCTTGATTAGAAGCTTATACCCTGTTAAGAGTACTACCCTATTAGGAGTAACCTCGCTGGAGGATTTGAGAATCCAAACTAATGGATCACCTTATTAGAGCTTACCCAGTTAGGGGATTTGATTCTATTGTAATGATTAGAAAACAACAAGAATGGTTTGATCGGTTCTGAGTAGCACAATACTTGCTTGATCAGATCATTCTAAGTACATTCAACACTACTCTTCATCTTAACACAGATCGCTCTTCAACAAAATCTTTCACTCTTTATGCATATCAGTATTCGCATAATCTCCTCTTCTATATCAGTTATTAGTTTCAAATGATTCACTAAGATGTCTTTAAATAGACATTCAAATCTTATGTCAGCCTTAGGAAATCAAAACACAATTTCCTAGGTGCAGTCTATCTATACAAGTAAACATAACTCATCACAAAAATGACCGCCAAGAAAACGGTGCTAGTAACTCATCACAAAAATGGACACCAGTTAGAACAGTCAATACCGGTTGGAACAAAACATGTGAACCGTTGTCCTAGAATCTTCCACTTGATCTCCATCTTCATCTTCATATTCATTTTGATGCCGACTTAATGTAACCACAGGTTATCTCTTATGCACATACCTGTTGACATAGAGTACTGATAAGAGATGAACCTTAAACATACTAGTTAATAGTGTAAACCAATGAAGTTACACCAGTAGTCAATGTAATCATATGTGTGTGTGAGAGTGTTTCATCAATGACAACAAGTGACGAATACATTACAATCATAATCAAGCCAACAATTATTTGATCTAGTTTATAGTTCATTCTTTCTGTGCAGAGGTTGGAAGAGTTTAGTATTTCCTTTGGTGAGCTCCGGTATGATCATATGTTTGGTTGTATATTTGGGATAATGTTTTGGATGTTCATATGTATCTTCAGTTCAGATGGTTTATGATTTGGTGCTCTGAAAGTTATCTTTCTAGTCTGAATTGATGTTGTTCAGTGTTCCTATGAGCTGGCGTGTTGATCAATGAAGATTTGCATAAGTGGTGTTGGTGTAGCTATTATGGATGGTTCTAATGTGCTTGTTGGTGTTTCATGATCATGTCCCATTTGTCTTGGTGGTCTGCATTGATTCTTATGCACGTTCTTGGTGATTTTTATGATCCGGTGATATTCTTAATGTTATGCGGTATTCTTGGTGGTGTAGCGTGTTGCGGTTGACCTTGGCGAGATTTTTGGTGGCGATGCATGTTTGGAGATTGGATTCAGGTCCATGCTATGTCATATATGTCATTATATTGGTTTGATGGTTTATTTATGTATCGTGAGATGTAATTTTGTAATTGAGGTTTGAGGGTTTGGCTGACCTTGTAGTCAAGGTTGATGATTTGTATAAATAGGTGGCATAGTCATATAATTTGGGTATCGGTGTTGTGTTTGCATTATCCATGAGTCATATGTGTGGTACATAAGCTAATTTATCCTTCTGTGTGGTGTATTGAGAAGAGAATTTTGTAGGGCAGACACATGTGGTTAACTAGAACTGTCATCAGGCATAAGGAGATATTATAATTGCAGTTCATGTAATATAGATTGTACTCCAAATATTATTGTAAGGTACTGAGCCTTACCTAAGGGTTGTATCCTTCTGGATCTTCTTATCTTGAGTAGTGAGCTCTAGGTAGTGTGCTTGAATGCATGTGCATTCCCCATTGCAATATTTACACATACTACTGTAGAGTATCATCTTATTGTGGGTAGGTTCCCACCATGGTTTTTTCCTTAACCAATTTTTCCACGTCAAAATCTTGGTGTTATGTGTTGTGGTATCATTGTTCTTATCTTTATTTTTGTTGTTTTTGTTAATATCTAAGATTGTGCTTAAATTATTTTAATTCGGTGACAACTAACTCACCCCCCCTCTCAGTTTTCCTTCTTGGTTGCTGCTAACAGGACCTGATTTCCAAAGCTAGTTTGCCTAACAAAGAAGCACACCAGATGACACTGACAGAAAATGAAGAGTTGAATAGAAAAGTCCAAGAGTTGTTGAAGAAATGTTTGTCCTTGTGCAGTACTAGTTGTGTTAGCACCTAAGAATAATGGAGAATGGAGGATGTGTACTGATTCCAGAGCAATAAACAAGATCATAGTGAAGTACCAATTTCCTTTGCCTAGGATGGATGAAATAATGGATTGCTTGAGTGGAGCCAAATACTACACAAAGATAGACTTGAAGAGTGGATATCATCATATCAAAATCAGAGAATGAGATGAATGGAAGACAACATTCAAGACAAATGAAATATTATATGAATGGTTGGTGATGTCTTTTGGGTTGACTAATGCACTAAGTACTTTCATGAGATTGATGAATGAGGTATTGAATAAATTATTGGATAAGTTTGTTATTGTGTATTTAGATGACATTCTAAATTTTAGTAAGACACAGTAGGATCATATGTTGCATTTTAGACATTTTTTGCAGAGACTGAGATAAGAGAAGTTGTTGATAAATCTTAAGAAGTGTAGTTTCATGAAGGAAGAATTAGTCTACTTGGGATTTGTGATATCTGTGGATGGATTGAAGATGGACCTTGAGAAGGTAAGAACAATTGTTGAATGGCCTACACTAGAAAGCATTGGAGACGTAAGATCATTTCATGGGTTGGCTAGTTTCTACCGGAAGTTTATCAAAAATTTTAGTTCAGTTTGTAGCCCTATGACTAAGACAATGAGAGGGGATAGGAAGGATTTCTAGTGGACAATTGGAGCAAATAAGAGTTTTGAATTGTTGACACAAAAGGTGACTGAGTATCGAGTGTTAGTTTTACAAGATTTTAGCAAAGTGTTTCAAGTGGACTGTGATGCAAGTGGAAATGCAATTGGAGAAGTGTTAAGTCAAGAAGGAAGAGCAGAAGCTTATTTTAGTGAAAAGTTGAATGATGCAAGAAGGAGATATGTAGTGTATGATTAGGAATTTTATGCCATAGTTCAAGTGCTGGAGAAATTGAGACATTACCTATTGCCTACAGAAATTGTGTTGTATATTGATCATCAAGCTTTGCAATATCTGAACAGTCGGAGTAAGTTGAATTAGAGACACATGAGATGGGTAGAATTCTTGCAGAGTTACACCTTTTTGTTGAATCATAAAAGTGGGAAGTCAAACAAAGTTTCTGATGCATTAAGTATAAGAAGAAATTTGCTGATAGAAATGAGAGTGACAGTGTTAGGATTTGATGAATTGAAGATCTTGTATGATGATGACCTGAATTTTGTAGAGCCTTGGAAAGCATGTAGAGAACCGGTTATGGTGGATAGAAGTAAGTGGTTGGATTATTTCATTCAGGATGGGATGTTGTTCAGAGGAGTTTAGTTGTGTATACCTAAGAGTTCTATGATAGAGAATCTGATAAAGGAGAAGCATAGTGGAAGATTAGCCGGACACTTTGGTGTTGATGAAATAGTGGCATCAGTGAGTGAACATTACTTTTGGCCTTAGATTCATAAGGATTCCAGGAAACTTGTACAAAGATTTAGAATTTGTTAGATTGAAAAAGGTAGTAGTTAGAATATGAGATTGTATAAACCTTTGATAGTTCCAAAGAGACCTTGGGAGGACATAAGAATGGATTTCATACTTGGATTACCTAGGACACAAAGGGGGAAGGGGGAATGATTCTATATTTGTGTTGGTGGATATATTCTAAAAAATGGCTCATTTCATACCTTGTAAGAAGACATCAAATGAAGTGCATGTAGCTAACTTATTCTTCAAGGAACTGGTGAGATTGTGTGGATTACCTAAGAGTATAGTTTTAGATAGAGACACTAAATTTGCTAGTTATTTTTGGAGGACACTTTGGAATAAGATGAAGACATATTTGAAGGTCAGTTCTACTTTTCACCCACAGACTAATCTATAGATAGAGGTAGTAAACAAGAGTTTGGGGAATTTGTTGAGATGTTTAGTTGGAGAGAAGACCGAAAGTTGGGATTTGATTCTTGCATAAGCCGAGTTCGCCTACAATAATTCAATAAACATGAGTATTGGAAGAACACCTTTTGAGATTGTTACCAGAGCACACCCTAGAGGTATATCAAAATTGAGAGATATCAGTAATGAAGATAAGAGGAGTGCAGAGGTAGAAGAATTTGCAGATCATATGAAGACCTTACATATTCGAGTTAAGCAACATTTCGAGGATATGAGCATCAAGTATAAAGAGAAAGTAGGTCAAAAGAGGAGACATAAGGAATTTGAAGTTCGCAATGAAGTGATGGTGTATCTGAGAAAATAAAGATTTCTAGTTGGCACCAATAACAAGTTGCAGATGAGGAAGTTTGGACCTTGTAAGATCTTGAGTAAATTCAGTTTTGGAAATGCATATGAAGTGGAGCTACCAGATAGTTTGGGTATTTCCCTTATATTCAACATTGTAGATCTACATCAGTATCATGAGACAAAATTCAGTGAAGATAGTATTGTAGACTTGGAGAAGAAGATGTCCCAGAAGGAACCATGTCAAATTGAAGACATTTTGGACACTAGGATTGGGCACAGCACCCGAAACAACCAATACAAAGAGTATCTTATGAAATGGAAGAACAAACTAGTTGAAGATTCATCTTGGATTTCTTAGGAAGAGGTGGATCGTCTTGGTTTTCCTTTGACCCCAGCAAAGTGAGAGACTCACTTTTTCAGCAACCTTGGATGTTTGATGCAGGAGCATCCTTGGTTCTTGGCAATCTTGCATCAACCAAAAAAAAAAATTATTTTATTTCAGTTTTTTTTTGTTTGCAGTTTAGCATTTCTTCTTGCATTTTCTTCCATTTGCTCACCAAATCTTGCAGAGCTGGATTTTTCTTGTGGACATGATTATCTTTCTTACCCAAAGTCCACAATCACTTCTAGATTCTGAGACAGTTTCATGTCTTAGAACACTGGAACTACTTGGACCTATTTTGGCTTTGGAGAACCTTGCAGATAATTTTCATAGCTTGTGGAGCTTCAATTAATTGTTTCCAACATTCCTTGGCATGTGGTTGATCTTCCCTTTGGTCTGCACTTAATCTTTTGGATTTTCTAAAGGATTTTCTTTGGCGGAAGCCAACCTAGTGGTTGTACATGCTTCATTTTGATTCATCAGTGTTTGTTCATCTTGGGATGATGCAAATCATCCTAAAGTATATAAATCAATGTAACCTAGCATGTAATAGGCAGTAGTTAGAATGTAAAAGATCTATCTAGGGATTAAGAGGTCTGAAGTTGATGATATTGTGATAGAGCATGTATGTATCAAGCCAGTGAACCGAATGTTGTAACCCGCTTGTTCTCAGTAGATTGTAATCAATTTTCATGATATAATTGTTGGTATTTTGGTATGGTTTTGTCATTGATGTCAAAACCTACTAACACTTATCAACTCTGGCACTTTGGAGAATCAGCAACATTCATCGGCAAGCAAATGACTCATGCACAGTCACCGGTATCTGGTACACCGACAAGATATAATGATCACCGACACTTGGAATGGCATGGAAAACACTTGGTTATGTCGAAGACATCATTTGGACAGCTTGTCTTGGAGATTTGATTATTGGCATATTCATATTTGCATATTTGTTGTTACCAGCAAATAGGTCTAGGTTATACACCAATAGGTTTATCTTTTCCAGATTAGCATGGCATGCTATGGAGATGATTTATTATTGTTGTAATTGCATTAAGCCAACATGTTGAATTGGTTATTGCATCAGGCATTAATTTAATTGTAAATTGATTTTATTGTAATATCCTTTAGAGTCGACCTACTAAAATTGGTCCTAGGTTATAATATAAATGTAAGATCTTATTTGTAAGATTAGATGTGGAATGTGAAGAAGAATTGTGTGAAGGAATATGCGAGAATAAGAAGAGCTATAAATGCAGACATCATTTGGAGGTGAAGCAAGGTTTTTGTGAAAGCATATCAGAACTACACGGGTACTGAATCCAACATATGAAGATGCTATTTTGAGCAGTACATTCTTATTGGATTTAACCATCCAATTGTAATCAATGTGACTCATATTTTGTGTTTGAGCAGTGAGCTCTAGGCGCTTGGCCTTTTTGCATGTGCAGACCCCATTTGTATACACTTACTATCTGCAGTAGTATTATCTGATTGTGGGTAAGGTTTCCCACTGTGGTTTTTCCCCTTATAGGGTTTCCACGTACAAATATTAGTGTTAAGTGTTGTGGATGACTTTGTCTTTTTGTTTCATGCATTAATCTTTACCGGTATTGCAATTAAATGATAAAGTTGTCTATCAGTATAAAAGACTAGTTTAACAGCATTAAGCAATAAGTTGTTTTGGTTTGAATTTATTTGACAACAGATTCACCCCCCCCCCCTCTCAGCTACCTCGGGGACCTAACAATTGGTATCAGAGCCTAGTCCTCTTTTGTAGAAGTTTAACAACTTGAGGAGATCCAATGGCTACTAACTATTTCAGGAAGGATGGTCCTGAACTTGATGGAACCAACTATGGCATATGGAAGATCAGAATGGAGACACATTTAAATTGAATTGGAAAGGACGTCTAGGAAGTTACAAAGAATGGCTATCCTGCTCCTACTCCTGGTCAGCCTAATCCACCTACCTTGGGGAAAGATGAAGAAAATGATTGCAAAGCAAGAGAAGCACTTTTGAGCACATTAACAGATCAGAAAATCATGGGATTATCAGATAGGTCCATTGCTAAAGCTATTTGGGATCATTTGGAAACACTGAATGAAGGAGATTCCACAGTCAAAATTGCAAAGCTTAAGAGCTTCTGGGTCAAGTATGAAAATCTGAAAATGGAAGAAGCTGAAATGATTTCTGCTTTTATGGAACAAAGCCTAATACATCAATAACTAGAGATACATTGATTGGAAAACTTTCAGCCTTTGAAATTGAGGAATTTGGTCATGTTGTTACTATAAAGACATATTTAGCCTTTAAAGCATCAACATCATCTGCATGATCATTTGACAAATCTGATTGGAAAGCCTTTTATGCAAGAGAACTTGAAGAAAGCAAGAAACAAAATGAAGAACTTGAAGAGCTTGAAGCACTATTTGCAAGGAAAATGCCTAAAGGTCCAGTTGGAAGTAAGTATGAAGGTAAAGCACCCTTTAAATGTTTTAACTGTAATAATATTGGTCACATGGCTTCAAGATGCCCTGATAGACATGCTAGACTAAGAGAAGAAGCTAGAAGAACATACAAGCCTAACCCTGAATATCAAAGATACAGATTTAAGATGAATAAAGACAAATCTTGTTATCTTGCTGATGAAGGAGTGACTGATAATTCTGATGAGGATCCGACAGACAATGGATGGGTTTTTGTTGCTATAACAGAAGACCAATCGACACCTACCATATAGCTGGTAGAGCAGGCCTTGGCAGCTAAAGTTGAAGTAAAGGGTGAATGGATCATTGATTCAGGATGTTCACATCATATGACAGGAGATAAAGGTAAATTCTTGAACTTTTAAGAATATAATGGAGGTCTAGTGAGATTTGGAGATGATAAAGCTTGTCTGATCAAAGGTAAAGGTACAATATCTCTTGATGGAAAGCATAATACTGACAATATTTACTATGTTGAAGGTTTAAAGCATAATCTCTTGAGTGTTGGTCAATTAGTTGAGAAAGGATTTTAGTACAATTCAAAAATGAAAAATGCAAAATTATGAATAGAACTAGTTTAGAAATTGCAACTGGTAATCAAACTAGAGGTAATATATTTCATTTGAATAACAGTGAAAAGACATGCTTGACTGCACATATTGATGAAAGTTGGCTATGGCATAAGAGACTCTATCATGTAAACTTTGATTGCATGGTAAAAATCAATACTACTAAGGTAGTTAGAGATTTACCTAAAATTATCAAACCTCACAATACAATATGTAAGGAATGTCAATTTGGAAAACAAGTTAGAGCCACCTTCAAAAGTATTCCAAAAAAATCCAATAATGCTCTTGACTTAATTCATACTGATTTATGTGGTCTAGCTAGAACTAAAAGTTTACAAGGTGATAGATATTTCATGCTAATCATTGATGACTATTCTAGAATGTTTTGGGTTACTTTTCTGAGAAAAAAATCAGAAGCACCTGGGAAGTTCAAACTGTTCAAAGCAATGGTAGAAAATGAAACTGGTAAGAAAATCAAATGTCTAAGATTAGATCAAGGAGGAGAATTTACATCTAAGGAATTTAATGCATTCTATGAAGTGAATGGAATTAGAAGATAGCTATCAGCACCTCAGACACCACAACAAAATGGAGTTGTTGAAAGGAAAAACAAAACTATCTTGGATATTGCAAGAAGTATGTTATCAGAAGCAAATCTACCACATGTATATTGGATAGAGGAAGTAAGTACAACAGTCTATACATTCAACAAAGTTCACATCAAAGGTGAAATTGGTAAGACTCCTCATGAACTATGGTTTGGTATTACTCCTACTCTTAAATATTTCAGAATATTTGGAAGCAAATGCTATATTAGAAGAGATAAGTATATTGGCAAATTTGATCCTAGAAGTGATGAAGGAATATTTCTTGGTTATTCATCTAAAAGTAAAGCGTATAGATGTTTTAACAAAAGATTGCAGAAAATTATTGAGAGTACAAATGTGAAGATTGATGAACAATTCAGAGGAACTTCAAGGTATATAGACTCTGAACTGGCAACAAAAATTCTAAGAAATGAACCTACACTGAATCCACCAATACAGAATGAAGATCCAATTACACCGGTATCATCTGAAAATTCCACAGTAACTGAGGAACAACAGCAAACAAAGACACCCCGGTATGTAAGACTGAATCATTCTGAAGATTAGATAATTGTAAATAAGTATAAAGGAGTTATGACAAGAGGAAGATTGGCAAATGAAGAGGTATGTCTTATTTCTCAAATTGAACCATCATCAGTTAATGAGGCATGTGAAGATAAACATTGGACTAAAGCTATGGAAGAAGAATTAGAACAAATTGAGAAGAATAACACTTGGACATTAGTTCCTCGGCCTAAAGATAATAATATAATTGAAACCAAATGGGTATTTAGAAACAAACTTAATGAAGATGGTAAGGTAATCAGAAATAAAGCAAGACCAGTGTGTAAGGGATATTCTCATAAAGAAGGAATTGATTATAATGAGACCTTTCCACCGGTAGACAGAATTGAGGCAGACAAATTATTTTTTGGCTTTTTCAGAACATAAGAACTACAATGTATATCAAATGGATATTAAATGTGCATTTCTGAATGGAGATATTGAAGAAGAAGTTTACATTGAACAACCTGATGGATTTTCTTTGACAGATAGCAAAGATATGGTTTGCAGGTTAAGGAAAGCTTTGTATGGATTGAAACAAGCTCCAAGAGCTTGGTATGCAAGATTGGATAAGTATCTTTTGAAGATTGGTTTTTCTAAAGGTAATGTTGATAGCAACTTATATTATAAAGTGACTAATGATGACATCTTGGTTATAGAAGTTTTTGTTGATGATATAATCTTTGGAGGAGAAGATGGATTATGTAAAGAATTTTCTATTGAAATGCAACAAGAATTTGAAATGTCTATGATTGGAGAAATAAAATTCCTTTTAGGATTACAGATTTCACAGACTGACAAAGGTATATTCTTGAGTCAATCCAAGTACTTAAATGAGTTACTAAAGAAATTTGGGATGGAGAACTCTAAACCGGTAAGCACACCTATGACTACAAGTGACATACTATCACTAAGGGATGAATCTACACCTGTTAATCCAACTAGGTACAAATCTATGATAGGAGGTTTACTATATTTGACACAAACTAGACTTGATATCATGAATGCAGTATGTATTGTTTCAAGATTTCAAAGTAATCCTAGAGAAAATCATGAATCAGTAGTAAAAAGGATTTTCCAATACTTGCAAGGCACAACAAATCTTGGATTATGGTATCCTAGAGATGAAAACTTTGAATTATGTGCATACATAGATGCAAATTGGGCAAGAGATGTGGATGATAGAAAAGCACCACCGGAGGAGCATTTTTTCTTGAAAACAGACTAGTTTCTTGGTTGAGTAAGAAACAAAGTTGTACATCCTTATCAACAGCAGAATCAGAATATGTTACAGCAGCAACTAATTATACATAGGTACTATGGATTAAACAAATGTTGAAAGACATAAAGGTAAAATGCAAGGAACCTATTGTTATCTATTGTGACAACACTATATTAATTGATACATCTAAGAATCCGGTACTACATTCTAAAACCAAACATGTTTCTATCAAACTGAATTTTCTAAGGGAGAATGTTGAAGCAAAAGAAATTAAACTGGTTTATGTGAATACTAAAGAGAAGATTGCAGATATTTTCACTAAACCTCTGCCTAAGGAGACTTTTGAATATCTTAGAGATCAGCTTGGGGTCATACCCCCACTAGTATATACTTAGAGAGTTGATGTTTGTCATCAACCGATAGAATTAACAGAGAAATCTTTTACTCTAGCTTTGATGAGGAAGCTACTTCTTAGGGGGAGTAGTTGGTATACTAAATTGGTTGGTATTTTGTATAAGAACTTGGTTTTATAGTAACTTTGGCATTTGATGTCAAAGGTGGAGATATTGGTATGGAAAAACACAAGGAAACATATGTCACTCTCAGGGATTGTTACTTTGAGAGAGATTACTTATATTTTGGTAATTGTTGATATTTTGGTATTTGGCATTTTTGTTTTGGCACTTTGATGGTTTTTCCATCTTGTGTTGCCATCAATGCCAAAGGGGGAGATTGTTGTTATTTTGGTATGATTTTGTCATTGATGTCAACACCCACTAACACTTATCAACTCTGGCACTATGGAGAATCAACAACATTCACCGGCAAGCAAATGAATCATGCACATTCATCGGTATCTGGTACACTGACAGGATATAATTATCACCGGCACTTCGAATGGCATGGAAAACACTTGGTTATGTCAAAGACATCGTTTGGACACCTTGTCTTGGAGATTTGATTATTCTCATATTCATATTTGCATATTTGTTGTTACCGGCAAATAGGTCCAGGTTATACACTGGTAGGTTTATCTTTTCCAGATTAGCATGGCACGCTATGGAGATGATTTATTATTGTTGTAAATGCATTAAGCTGACATGTTGAATCGGTTATTGCATCAGGCATTAGTTTAATTGTAAATTGATTTTATTGTAATATCCTTTAGAGCCAGCCTACTAAAATTGGTCCTAGGTTATAATATAAATGTAAGATCTTATTTGTAAGATCGGATGTGGAATGCGAAGAAGAATTGTGTGAAGGTATATACAAGAATAAGCAGAGCTATACACGTAGACATCATTTGAAGGTGAAGCAAGGTTTTTTTGAAAGCATATCAAAACTACGCTGGTACTGAATCCAACATATGAAGATGTTATTTTGAGCAGTACATTCTTATTGGATTTAACCATTCAATTGTAGTCAGTGTGACTCCTATTTTGTGTTTGAGCAGTGAGCTCTAGGTGCTTGGCCTTTCTACATGTGCAGACCCCATTTGTATACACTTACTATCTACAGTAGTATCATCTGATTGTGGGTAAGGTTTCCCACTGTGGTTTTTCCCCTTATAGGGTTTCCATGTACAAATATTGATGTTAAGTGTTGTGGATGACTTTGTCTTTTTGTTTCATGCATTAATCTTTACCGGTATTGCAATTAATTGATAAAACTGTCTACCGGTATAAAAGACTGGTTTACCAGTATTAAGCAATAAGTTGTTTTGGTTTGAATTTATTTGACAACGGATTCACCTCCCCTCTGAATTGCCTCCAGGACCTAACAATAATTCATTAAGTTCTGCATTGTGTCCATCATCTTGTCTTGTTTCCACTATGTTTTACTCCTACTGCATGGTCCAGATTGGTCTCCTTGAGGTCCCTCCTAACCGTGACTGCACCAATATTAGAGTTGTTGGAATGTGTTGTTGTCATTGATGTCAACATATTCTTGTGTTTCTTGTGTTTTGGTGTTACAGAGAGTTGAATTGGTTGTAGATATGTTGATGCAGATTAATGGGTTTTGAGATACTTATCTCTAGTTGATTCAATATGAGTTTCAGTTATCCAGAAGGTGATTTTATCGAGTTATGTGATCCGATGTGGTGATTGGTTTTTTTGTTGGTTTTGTATTGTAGAGTTGAGATTCCTAGTTTGTATTGCTCTAGAATTGATTCTTTATGTTGTGCAGATCTTGGAGAGCATTTGGGACATTCATGTGTGTCCTTAGTTCGGGTGGTTCATAATTTGGAACTTCACAAACATATCTTTCAGTTTGTTTTTGGTGTTCTTGTGCTCTGGTGATGAAATAATGATGATTCTTGTTATCCAAGTTGTTTTGATTATTGTGGAGGAATTCATGTTGCTTGTTGATGTTATTTGATTGTGTTATATGCATTTTGGTGGTTCATATTGATCGTGGTGTGCGTTATTAAAATTTTTATTGGTCCGGTGGTATTCTTCGTGCTATATCACTTTTTGGCTGACCTAATGGTTGTTGTGTGTTGTGGATGATCTTGGCGAGATATTCGATGGTGTTGTGTGTTTGAGGATTTGATTTGGGTCCATGATATGTCCTTTCCAAAATTGTATTGGTCTGCATATTGATTTATGTATCATGTGATGTAATTTGTAATTAAGTCTTATGTGTTGAGTTGACCTTAAGGTTAAGGTTGATGAATTGTATAAATACATGTAATATTCATTTGAGAGTGACATCTACATGTGTGAATATTGTTTTGATCTTTTAGTAGTAGAGGAGAAAAGAGAATAAGTGTAAAAGAGTGTGCAAAAGTGTGAAGAGAAGAGTTTGAGTATATGTGCTTAACTGGAACTGTAATCAAGCATTTGGAGTTGTTATTCCTTCACTTCATGTAATCAAGATTGTTGTTCAATATTTGTATGGTAGTGAGCCTTCCCAGGGTTGTAGCCCTTTGTTGATTTTAAGAAGTGAGCTCTAGGTAGTGTGTTTGAATGCATGTGTATTCCCCATTGTAATATTTACACATAATATTGTAGAGTATCATCATATTGTGGGGAGGTTCCCACTGTGTTTTTTACCTTGAGCCGGTTTTCCATGTCAAAAATCCATGTGTTATGTGTGTTGTTGATATGGTGTTTATCTTTGTTCTTGATGTCCTTGATCAAATTTGAAATTAAGGTTAATTTGGTTGAGTTTGGTGAAAACTAATTCACCCCCCCCCCCATCTCAGTTTTCTTGCATTGTTGTTGCCAACATGTTATAGGTCAAATTATGCTTGTTGTACACGAGCATGGTATGGTCTTGAAAAGTTGACTTTTAAACTATAGGTTTTAGAAATGCCTATTGAAACTTAATTTATATCATCTACGTATTAAAATAAATTACATATTTCGAAAGTAGACTTTGAGTACTACCTTTTCTATTGTAGACTTTTTTCAAGATTCATTTTTAAGTGCTTCAAATTTTTAGGTCAATTGGGATGAATTCTAAAAAACAAGGAAGAAATTTTCACTTCTTGGCCAAAAAGTGGACTCAACTTCTTGCACACACCCAAGTAAATCCTAATTTAGAATTTTCTAACAACGTAGATCATAAAAAACATAAATCACACAAATGGAGGAGAAATAAATATTATAAATGATAACATCATGGACATGAAATAGATAAATTATTTGATGTCTAATCATGATGGATCATGTATAAAGAAAGAGTATAATTATAAACAAAATTTATGGATCCATCAAAAGTAAAGAAAGAGAGATTTATATGATACATAACAACTATTATCACTCGAAATTGCACCCTTTGTTAAAAACATTGTTCAACATTCTAGTGAAGAATTTATTCAACACATTAGGTTTGAGAAGAGGTGAAACAAGAAATTTTATTGATTCAAAGACATTGAGTCTATTTATAGTGTCAAAAACATACAAAAAAATGTAATTTTATGATAGAGAAAACTAAAGGAATAAACCCCTTGAAATGAAAATAAAAATACTTTATAACCTTTTATAGGACACCCAAAAAAAGAAATGTGCAAACTTGCATGAGGGCCAAAGGAAATTAGTGATCTTCTATATTTGCAGGGGTGGAAATGTCTTCTTGTAAGAGGTTTATTTATTTTAAACCTATATCCACCACAAACCATGCATTTTCATTCAAAAGGAGTAGGGGAGGCCATCAAATTTTAGCTAGAATCACCTCTAATCATTAATGATGTGAAAATTTACATGCAAGGATAAGTACGATACCCAAAACATCCACTAAAATAATGTCTTAAGGATGGAGAGTTAATATTTAGGTTTTGCAACAATAATTGAGGCACATATTGTTACAAGTGTGGTTGTTGTTGCACCAAAAGATCGACCTTTTAATGCCCAATACAACCACTAGACTTATAGAATCCACGAGGCAGTTAAGCCATGTCACAAACCCAAGTGTTGCATTGGACAACACAAGTAGACCAAGGGAAAACACCTTGCAACAATCCTCCCCCAACACAAGCGAAGGGTTTGAACCTATGACCAAACTTTGATACCACTTGTTACAAGTGTGGTTTCCATTGCACCAAAAGATCGACCTTTTAATGCCCAATCTACAACCACTAGGCTTATAGAATCCATAGGAGGTGATTAAGCCATGTCACAAATCTGAGCACTGCACTACACAACACAAGGATACCAAGGGTGCACACCTTGCAACACATATGAGTTCCATCAAATATAATTTGGTGGAGTATGGGAGTCCATCTCTCATCTACATGTGTTTCCTCTAGCATTAAATTTACTTAGAAAAAGAAAGATGGGTTGGAGAACAAAAGGATGTAGGTAGGTGGGTGAGTTAATGCACTTAGTTCCACCATATTCCATTCTCAAAACCCTTTTAAAATTATCCTTTAAATAGTAAGTGAATACTATAACTCTTATCACGAGTTCCCATTCTCATGTCTCAATCGTGACACTAAAATATATGAACCTGAAAAAAGATATAGCAAAAGCATCATACTATCAAGCCATTATTTTCTTGTCTAACTATCAGACTTGGATGAGGAACATAAAATCCTCTAATATCCTAGAAAAAAATTAATGCTCATGATTTTTCAAACTATCAAGTTGTCAAACTTCATATGATTTGAATTTAAATTGGGCCAAGCATGTGCACATCTCCACCTCTTAGATCTTAATAAATCATCTAACCATCAGACATTGTAACTTAATCAAACAATATGGCCTGGGATGGGGGAAAGATATTTGGTACTAGAAGCCAAAAATGTTACTCAAAGAGGCATTATGGAGGAAATGAATGGCTTTTCGACTTCTGAAGATAGATTGAAAGAGATGCAAGAAGAAGGAAAGGCTAAAAGTCTAAAAAACTTAAAATAATTTTGGAGTGGAATAAGGAAATCTTGGGGAATCATAATTTTTAAATGAAAGCATGACCAAGATGGAAAGTTTTATAGGGATGGATAGACGAATAAGTTTGATAGCTCAAAGAAAAAAGATAAAATTTTAGGGAATTTGGGGAGGAAGGGATGGCAGGGAGATAAGAGAAAAATCAAAACACAAAAAGTCTAATAAATAGTTAGTAAGGTTTTAAGGACATTATCATAGATTTAAGCCATTAGGGGTGTATGGAAAGAGGTACTAGAAAATGGGGTGGCTAAAAGTCTAATTCTAACAAAATTATACATACGAAACATTTTACACTTTAAGATTTTGGGATCAAATATTCTTAAAGGAGGCATGAATGTACTTGGGAAACATTGATAGTTTAAAAGGTTAAAAAAATTGTCTCTTATCCATTTGTAATGGATTTGAGTGTGGAGTTGAGATCAATAAGGAAGGTGTGTAGGAATGAACAACCCTAAAACTAAGAAATCCCAAGAAACTCAACACAACCAATTTTTAGATTTTTAACTTGGGCATTTGACCAAACATATGAAAGGGGGCAATTAGTACAACATTCAAAGGAACAATTTTAAAAAATATGACCCATTTAGAATTTTCTAGATCAATTGTAATTGATGGGAAATGAAGGGGGACATCAAATGCCAACATGAACCTTCAAGTTTAAATACAAATGCTAGAAGATCCAAAAGCATTAGAATTAAAATATGAGTAGTTATCCAAATAAGGTAAAACATCAAAATCAAGCACTAAAGATAATTTTAAATTCAAGTTTCCCTAAATTAAAGTGAAGGAAATACGCCCTAACTACTTTATGGTATAAATAAATACTAAAAATAATAAATGATACTTATACCTAAATAAAAATTTGAGATTGTGAAATATGTATGATAGATAAAGTACTAGGATCTACTTAGTTTTTATTTAAATTGTTCTATTGTAGTTGATGGTTAATTTTCTAATGTAATTTATGGTTGATGATTGCAATCAAACTTATAAAAGAAAATATATACTATTTGAATTATTACATATTTTGCTAAAATATTTTTTCTACTCTTAGATGGGATAATATTTGTGATCTATTCCATGTATTATTTTCTTCTTGATACGAAATTATTTTATTCTTTACTCCCAAGTTTTTAAATACTTGTGCACTTGTATATTTGAAAAAGGGTGGCATCGAACCATGCATAATGAAGATTGCGAGTGTGAAAATGGTAAGTATCAAAACTCCTTGGTAACTAGTCAATATTTGATATTGATGAAAAAGATTTGATGCATGCCAAGTAGAAATGTAAGATGCTTAGATGATGAATTCATTCTACAATATTTATTTATCCAAGTATTGAGGTAATCATTTTAGTCTATATATGTTGTGATATAAATGTATCTCATAAAATAATAATGAAATAGTAGCCTGAGGTTTGTCTTTAAATACATTTGGTATTGAACTCAATGTTTTTAAAAAATAAGTTGACAAGTGATGGTTGAATTTGTTGGCATATGTGCAGAATATGTTGACATGATGATATTGTGTTGTCATTGATGTCAATATGCTGAAAGAATGAACCGGTAATACGCTGAAAGAGATTTGGTAATATGTTGAAGAGTGAACCGGTAATAATGGAGGGAATAGCGGAAGGAACAACGTTTGCAATGGGAAATTTGAATTCAAGAAATGGAGGAAACAACGATGCTGGTTCCTCTGGTTCTGACTCCACTGCAGCTCAAGGACAAACATCTGATGATGAGGATGGAAGATAGGATGGGGACCCATGAACACAGGACCCTCCTCCTGATCCCAAAAACTTAAAAGATTCTCAAGATTCAAGCCCCGAGGTGGTGAAGATTGACTTAGAAAATACCAGGGAGGGGCAAATACCTAAACCCTAGAATAGTCTCTTCGCAAGACAAGCATCCCGTAAACTGACTGATAAATCATCTTTCCCCTTTGTGAAGGATATATCAAACAATAGAAAAGGTAAACTTGCGATTGAAATTCCTAATTTGGTTATTGACCATAGTATCTCTTTAATGACTCTTTCTCTGGTGGGGAAATTAGTTGGACCCCGACCTAATATTGAGGATGTTAGATCCTTTGTTAAGAGAAAATGGAGAATGAAAGGACAGGTTGAAGTCTATGCCCTGCCTAGAGGCTTTTTTGTGTTCTCTTTTTCATGTGGGGAAGATCTGGAAGTGGTGTTAAGTGGTGGCCCCTGGATGTTTGGTAAATCCTCTCTTTCTGTTAGAAAATGGTCCCCTAATATGGAACTCAATGACTCTTTTTTTGAATCTGCTTCGGTGTGGGTTAGGTTGCCTGGGCTACCATTGGAATACTGGGTGGAGGATGTTTTCTCAGGAATCGCTAACTCCTTTGGGGAGCTTGTTGTGATAGACCCAATGACAGCAGCTCGCAAGAGATTGGTGTATGCACGCATCTGCGTCAACATATCATAGAATATGGATCTCCCAAGTACTATTGACATAAACTCCAAACTTGGGTTATGGGAACAAGCCATTGAAGTTGAATCTCTCCCTTTTGTGTGCTTCTGTTGCAAAAAAGTAGGTCACTGGGCTAAGGCTTGCCCCAACAACCCTAAAAGACCTATGATGAAAGAAAAAAACATTCACAAACCGGTTTGGAGAGAAAAAAATAACAACAAAGACTGCAACAAGTTAGAAGAAAAAAGTGGAAACTTGGTAAACATACCAGAACATCTGAAAGTTGATTCCACTGACCCTCCTAAAGACCCCCCCTAAAGGGGAACAAAAAGAATGAAACCAAGGAGTTTGAGATCAAAATAGGCAATACCTTTGAGGCTCTACAGTCACAGGAGAAGGAGAATGAAATCAACACAGAGACACTTGAAGATGGTGAGATTGAGGATATCACTGACTTTCATCCTGAGGATCTACATGAACCCATATCAAAGAAAGAAGAACCCTATTTAGGGGAAGAGTTTCAAGAACAAGAAATAAAAATGGGAAGGAGTAACAAGTTTGGGTTGCCGCAAGAAAACTTAAATGCTTTATTCCAGAATATAGAAGTAAATATGACCACTTCATCCCAAAAAAGAGAAGATCTATGGAGCAACATGCAAGATGAATCTAGAGTAGAACAACAAGAAGAAAACACAACAGGAAATGGAAAGAAAATTAAAACCAAGAAGGCAGGAGGTCCTAATGGAGTAAAAACTAGAACTAGGTCTAAGGCTGATTTTGGGGCCTCAAGATCCCCACTGGGATGCAAAACTATGAAATGGCATAGGGACCAAGAGAGTAAACAAACCATAGCTGATGGAAGGCAACAAACTATCAAGGAGTCCTGCCCCCAGGCTTCCAAATGAAAGTAATATCTTGGAACATCAAAGGCCTAAATGGTCTCAATAAACAGGATATATTGAGGAACCTTATTCGAGATCAAAATCCAGATATTATCTTGGTTCAGGAAACCAAAATGAGTAAAGAGAAAGTGGAGAAATTAAAGTTTTTCAAAAATGGAGGGGTCTGTGGCAGTAGCTTGAATGGAGCCTCAAGAGGGGTTGCTATATTCTGGAATAAAAGCACAACCTCTGGAGACATGATTGATGTGGATGGCAATATTTTATCCCTAAAAGCTAAAAGCATCTTTGATGGTAAGGAATTTGTTATCACTAATATCTATGCCCCTAACTCTAAATCTGCTTGAAGTAAATTCTGGAATAAAGTTCAACATTAAAGGAAAAATTTCCCTCTGCACAGCTGGGTTGTGATGGGAGATTTCAATACTCCTCTACAAGACATAGAAAAATTTGGAGGTAGTCAAGCTCAACCAGATAGCAGATCTGACCTGATGGACTTTATTAATGACAATGCTCTCATTGATTTGGATCTCAATGGGGCTTCCTACACTTGGTCTAACCGAAAAGATGGTGAAGATCTCATCCAGGTAAGACTTGATAGATCCCTTCTCTCTAATGATTGGATTCTTTCTCATAGTTGCTCCCTTTTTGTTATTAATAGAATTGGGTCAGATCATTATCCCATTTCCTTTGTTGCTAAGAACTCTAAGAATAATCAGAGATTCCCTTTTCATTTCGAAAATATGTGGACCTCCCACCCTAATCTTGAAAAATCCATTGCTGAATGGTGGAATCTTGATGTTAATGGAACTGCCATGTATAAAATTGCCAAAAAACTTAAAAATATCAAAACCAACATTAAGACCTGGAACAAGAAGGTCTTTGGTGATATCTTTGATTCAAAGAAAAAATTAAAGGAGGAATTGGACCAGAAACAAAATTCAATGCAGAAAGAAGGCTACAAAAAGTATTCCAAAGCCATGGAAGATAAGGTCCTAGTCAACATCCACAGCATTATTTCTAGGGAAGAAATATATTGGAGACAGAGATCTAGGGCTATATGGCTGAAGGTAGGGGACAGAAACACTAAATTTTTCCACACGACTTCCCTAAAACATAAGGCTGCAAATAGAATCAAAAGACTGACTATTGAGAACAACACTCTGCTTATTAAGGATGAAATTAGGGATGAAGCTATCAGATTCTTCAAGAAGCTCCTTGCTAGTAACAAGGACATTGATCAAACCCATCAGCTCAATTTGGTTAATATTATTCCTAAGATCATTAACCCTATTCAGAATAAGGCCCTTACTGCTATCCCGTTTGCTAGAGAAATCAAAAAAGTTGTCTTCTCATTTCAAGGGGATAAAGCTCTGGGCCCTGATGGTTTCCCTATGTTCTTCTTCCAAGAATTCTAGCATATTGTGGGGAAGGATACGGTTAATGCGGTTAAAGAATTTTTTGGATCCAAAAGAATCCTTAAGGAACTTAATTCCACTTTTATAGCCTTAATCCCCAAAGTTGCTGGGGCGGACTCTATGGGAAAATTTAGGCCAATTAGCCTATGCAACTCTTTCTACAAAATTATATCCAAAGTTTTGACCACTAGAATCTTGGTGGTGCTTCCTTTCATCATATCTGAGGAGCAGAAAGGCTTTGTTCCTAGACTCAATCATTCTTGTTCATGAGAACATTCATTCCCTCAGTGCTGCTAAAAAAGAAGGTTTCTTGATAAAGCTGGATCTGGCAAAGGCTTATGATAGAGTTGAGTGGGATGTTCTCTTTAAAATCATGGGGGCTTTTGGTTTTGATGACAAGATTATCAAAATAATCAGAGAACTAATCACTACTCCTATGTTCTCTATTCTGGTTAATGGATCTCCAACAAATTTTTTTATAACTTCAAGAGGGCTAAGACAAGGAGATCCCATATCTCCTATCCTTTTTACCATTTTGGCTGAAAGTATGAGCAGATTGATTCATAAGTTGAAACAAAGAAAAAATATCAAAGGTCTTCAACCTTCCTCGGCTAATGTTTTTTGCACCCATCAACAGTTTGTTGATGACACTATCCTCATGGAATATTCTTCAGTCAAGGAGGTTGATGCCTTCAAAACAGCTCTTAACTCCTATGCTTTGGCAACTGGTCAGCAAGTTAATTGGGACAAATCGACTATGTACTTCCTCAATACTCCGGTCACAAGACAACAAAAAATTGCTAACATTATTGGGTGCAAAGTGGAAATGCTCCCTTCCACCTATCTGGGCCTTCCTTTAGGGTTAGCTCCCCCAAATTCCTTCTGGAATATGCTCATTAATAAAATTAATAAGAGACTTGCTAGATGGAAAGGCTCAATGTTATCTCAAGCTGGGAAAATACAACTCCTTCAAGCTACTCTTCAAAATCTCTTTGTTTATGCCCTCAGCCTATTTGGTATTCTGGCTAAATTTGCTAAAGCTATGGAAAGAATCTAGAAGAGATTTTTATGGTTAGGAGTGGAAGAAAAAAATAGAATACCTTTGATTTCTTGGGACAAAGTGTGTAGACCAAAGAATAAAGGAGGGTTGGGGATTAAAGTTATAAAAACCTTTAACAAAGCTCTTCTTGCCAAGCAGTTATGGAGAGCCTATGACACTAAGAAAGATTGGAATCAGATTTGGTTTGACAAATACATTCAGAATCAAACTATCCAAGGAATCCTTAACTCTGAAGATATCCCTATTGGATCCTTCATCTGGAATAGTATTACCAAATCCATAAAAGTGGCAAAAGCTGGGGTTGGATGGGTCCTTGGAAAAGGTGATAGAATAAGGTTTTGGGAAGACCCCTGGATGAAGAATGAAGCCCTTTATGATCAAAACAACAGTCAAATTATTGAAGAGTGTAAGAGAAGGTTTGGGCTTATGGTATGTGACTATTGGAAGGAGAATAAGTGGGTTAGACATGATGAGCTCCATTCTGGATTTTCCTCTCTCCAGAAGGAGTTGTTGTCCTTTTCCCCTAACAAAAGCCATGATGATATTTTCCTCTAGAAAAGTGACCCTAAAGGTGAATTTATGGTTGCTTCTGCCTATAAAAATGCTTTCTCTCAAACCAGCAATCCATTTGGAGCAAAGTGTGGAATAGCATCCTGATCCCTAAAGTCAACATTTTCTTTTGGCTTGCTTCTCATAATAGCACCCTTACTCTTGACAATTTAATCCAAAGGGGTTTCAAATTCCCTAATAGATGTGAGCTTTGTCAGAAGGAGGAGGAATCAGTTGTTCACCTATTTTTTCACTGTTCCTTCACCTGGGATATTTGGTGCAAAATGTGGGAAAAATGGAAAATTAACTGGGTCATGAACAAGAGCATCAAGGATATCATCTAGCAATGGAATTTTCCAACCAAATGTCAAATCATCAAGAACCTGTGGTCTTTGACCCTCTCCATGATATGCTAGAGCATTTGGAAAGAAAGGAATAACAGGATATTTAGGGAAGTTAAGTGTAATACTCAGGTGGTCTTTGAAAAAATATGCAGGGCTATAAAGGAGAACATCAACATTCCTCACAAGAATAATCAGCAATGGTCTACTACTGATATGAATGATATGGAAAAAGACATCCTTACTGAATGGAACCTAATACATAAGGTCTACAGATTGGACAATAAGAAGAAGAGAGATAACATTGTATGGAGGTTTCCTGATTATGACTAAATAAAGGTTAATTTTGATGGGACGGCTAAAGGGAACCCTGGAAAGGCTAGTGGAGGGGGAGTTATTAGAAATGCTCAAGGAATTTGCATTGCTGCTTTTGCTTCCCCTTTTGGAACCCAAAATAACCATGTGGCTGAAGCTCTGGAAATGCTAAAGAGCCTCCAACTAGCTTAGGAATTCAAATTCAAAAAAATTTGGCTCGAAGGGGACTCTTTAAACATCATACAAGCCCTTAAAGGTACTAGTTCTGTTTCCTGGAATATTGCCAATGTTATTAAAAATGCTAAAGATATTCTAAATAACTATGTTAGCATTATTATAACTCATACCTTTAGAGAGGGAAATAAGGTTGCGGATATCCTTGCCAATGAAGGGGTCAATTTAGAGAAGGATGTCAAATACATAGGAGAAAATCACATCAAACAGGAGATTAAGGAGCAATTATACTTTGATCGCCTCAATGGATCAAGCTAATATCATGATTTATTTCTGGGGAATGAGTACCAATGATAGATTTTGGGGATGGATTAACTGTCAGATGATGAGTGTTTCTCAGCATCATAACTAAGATCATATGTGTACAAAAGATAATAGTAATAATAGCTAGGTTTGTGTGGACATGAGTAGCAATCTCAAAACTGCGAAAGAGTCTTTACATGGGGAAACCAGAAACAACAAGTCTTCAGAGCTTTATTTGTGGATTGAGATTTGCAGCAGAGGGTATCTTTACCTGGAAAGCAGAATGGGAGGTAACCTAAACAAGAATGAGCCTTCAGGTTGTGAGAATTGGAAGAGCGAAAGAAAGGTTTGGAGAAGGCTCCACAGACACGGCTTCACTGATTATATGGAGAAGCTCCATGGTAGTAGAAACTCTATGTCTCACAGTTTCGCTAAAAGCTGGAGCAACAACAGGGCTACCTTGTTTGGGGAAATTTGGCAAGTCGATGAAAATTTGATTGCGGATGTCATGGGACTCAAGATGGAGGGGACTAAATTCTACAGGGATAGGAAGTATGTCATTGAGGCTTTCAAAAATTTCCCAAAGATGGAGGATGAGAAGGGCAACCTGGCGAAGAAGGACAACATATCATACTACACCCCCCAACAGGTAAAACCTTTTTGGCAAAAAGTTTTTAGGGCTTTAATGGAATATTTGACTATGGATGGCAGATTTACAAAAATTTATAACTATCATTTCGCTATCCTGAACCACTTCCGCCATGGGGCTAAAATATCCTTGCCCTTCTATTTAGCCTCCTCTCTAAATGAGAGCCTTGTTGACCATGCCAAAAAGCCCAGCTCCTATCCTTTAGTGCACTAGGGACTCATTCTGCTTATTTATGAACATATTAAGGATAAGGCTAGGGCAACCAAAGATGATCCTTTGATCATCAATGCTCATATATCTGAGAAATGCATAGATTCTAATTCGAATGGGGAGCCCAGCACCCCTACCCATAAAAAAAGGAAGGTTGAAACCGAGTATGAAGAAAAGGATGTGCATTGTGATGAAGAAGAGAGAAAGGATAAGGACACTGATTCTGAAATGGAGCCTAACAAGGAGGAGAATTATGGTGAAGGGGAGGAAGGGGTAAGTTCTGAGAATCTTCATTCCAACCCTAAGGGCTCGAAAAGTGAGAATGAGGCTCTGAATCTTAAGGAGGCTGAAAACCCTAATGCTGAGGAGACTGAATAGAGCAAGGACTCCGTGGATACCATCCTGGACACCGCCTGCAACTGCACCCTTGAATTCTTCAATTTTCAAAAGTGGGTTGTTGAAAACATCACCAGCATGCAGGGTAAGCAAAGGGAGCTGGAAGATAAGATCAATAAGCTGATTAAGATGTTTGACTCTGGGAAACAAAATGAGGAGATGGAAAACAGTGAAGCGGAGGAGGAAATGGAAATGGAGGACTAGCTGGAGAAAGATCTGATAAAAGGCGACCTAAAACATTTGGAGGAGAACGCATGATGGGTTATCACCTCCAAGAAGCGATGGAGAACAAACGATGGAGAATGTCTTGAGATCTGTTCAAGACTGTTGTATTCAAATGCAAAGTGTTCAATGGTCAGGATTGAACTGACTGAATCACTCAACCTAAATGTTTAGGTTTTAGGGTTTATGTTACCAACCTATCTATTTCCTATAAGGTCGATGTTGTTTTTCATGTTGAAGTTGTTGGCAAATGTTGTGTGTGTATCTAAGTGCAAAGATACGTGATTCTTGCCAGACTAGATAAGAGGGTAGATATCTGCAGAGTGTGTATGTAGAAGAAAGGAACTAAAGCGGGTCTTCATTGGCATTGAGTGCTATTACTAGATCATTGTAATACCTGTTGATCTCTAATCACTTCAACAGTTAGAAAATCCCTTAACAAGGTAGCTTTAACCAGCTTGTTGTAAATCCTTTAACAAGATGACTCAAAGCCATTGAGTTCGTAAAATCCTCTAACAAGGTAACCTATAACAGGGTTTAACCCTTAACCGGGTATTCTAGCCATCCCTTAACTAGGTGATCCTTAACAGGATCGGTTCCTAACTGAACCTATTGTAACAGTCTTTAATCAGACTAGGTTTCTAATAGAGTGAACTTCTAAAGAGTTCAAAAATAGATTGTGGGTATTCATCTTCACCGTGGTTTTTCCTAGTTGGGTTTCCATGTGAAAAATACATGTGTCATATGTGATGTCTTTTTCATGTGATGCTTTGTTGTTTTCTGTCAAGTGGTGAATCATGTTGATCTAGCAAGTTATTATATTTCTAATGATAGATTATCTGTTTATGCATAAGGAAAAAGTGGAAATGAGGGAGTAGGTTGTATGGAAAGCTAAGAGGATTGACCGGTTCATATCTTTCATAGTTGCACTGTGTTTAACTGGTAGTAATCTGGTTCAGACTGGTGTTAGGGATTGCCAGTAGTTTATAGTCTGCAATCAAACCGGTTTAGGAAAAGTTTTTGTGCCTGTATTGATTCACCCCCTCTCTCAGTACCGGTTTGGTACTCACTGTTCATCATTGTGTTATCAATTGGTATCAAAGCACCCTCTAGGTCCTCTGTGTTGTAAGCTTAAATGCTTGAGGGAAAGATCCTATTGTAATCATGAAGAGGGAAGGTCCAAAGTTCAACAAAGACAACTTTAAAATATGGAAAGACGGAATGAAGATATACATTAGAAGCATGGGTGCTCAGCACTGGAGCTATGTTGAAAATGCCTATGCTATTACTATCAGTACTCTCACTAATGATCAAAAGAGAGAGATCTAGGAGAATGTGCAAGTCATGGAATCCCTAATCAGCAGTTTATTTGACATTGAGTTTATCGATGTCCAAGATAAAGAGAATCCCAAAGAAGTATGGGATACTCTTAAGAATATCTATGGTGGTGATGAGCATGTAAAACAAGCTAAGGAAGAAATCCTTAGAGGGAAGTTTGAAGACATGCGGATGGTTGAAGGTGAGACCATTCAACAATATGGAATAAGAATCAAAATTGTTGTTGGAGATATCAAGAGTGCAGGTGGTAAAATGGAAGATTCCACTATTGTTAGCAAAGTTTTGAGATCCTTATTACTGGTCTATGCAATAAGGGTTGTTGCTATTCAGGAGTTGAGGTCAATAGACAAGACTAAGGTGCCCCTAGACTCCATCATTGCAAAGTTGACAGCTTATGAGCTAAATAGCTTTGATGGCAGTGTTCAGAAGACTGAATCAGCCTTTAGAGCATCTACTGCACCATCTAGAAAAGGCAAAGAAGCTAGTACTAGTAGCGAACCAAGACAGAGAAGAGAAATGGATGATAAGGAGATCCTGATGGAATTTGAAGCTCTTCTTGCCAAGAGACTTCCTAAGGGAACTGGTAAATACAGAGGTAAGCTTCCTTTGAAATGCTTCTCTTGTAACAGGATAGGACACATTGCTATAAACTATCCTAATGGTGATAGAAAGCAAAAACCGGAAAGGTTCAAGAAATTCAAAGGAGGAAACTAGAGAAACTTTTTTGTAGCAGTTGATGAAGGTGTCACAGACGAGGAATCAGAAGATGAAGAAAATGAAGATAGTGTGTTTGTTGCAGTCAAGGAGGATGTGTCAAACAAGAAGGCTCTTGTCTCTCACTTTGATAATTCCAATGATTGGATTATTGACAATGGTTGTTCTCACCATATGACTAGTGACCAGAGCAAGTTTATATCTCTGGAAGAGTATGATGGTGGTGTGGTTCATTTTGGTAATGATGCACCATGTATGGTCAAAGGCAGAGGGTCCATCTCTCTAAATGGAAAGAGCAGTGCTGACAATGTGTATTGGGTGGAAGGTCTCAGATACAATCTATTGAGTGTTGCCCAGCTGAATGACAGTGGACTCACTCTAGAATTCAAAAATGGAGTGTGCAAAATCAAAGGAAAGAATGGTGAACTGATGGCCATCGGTATGCAAACCAAAGGTAACTTATTTCAGCTGAATGCAAATATAAGTACATGTCTTATGGATAAGTTTGATGATAGATGGATATGGCATAGGAGACTCTGCCATGTAAACTTTGATAACATAGTAAAGGCTAGTAAGATCAAGGCAATTAGAGGACTGCCGATGGTGAGAAAACCAGAAAATCCTTTGTGCAGAGAATGTCAACTGGGGAAAATGTCTTCCTCAACCTTCAAAAGTAAATCTTTCACTGCCGACAACTTACTTGATCTTGTGCATACTGATTTGTGTGGTCCTATGAAAACTAGGAGTGTGGAGGGAGATAGGTATTTTATGATTCTTACAAATGATTTCTCAAGAATGATGTGGGTCACATTCTTGAAGGACAAGTCTGAAGCCTTTGGAAAGTTCAAAGCTTTCAGAGCACTGGTAGAAAAGGAAAGTGGTAGAAGAATCAAATGCCTTAGAACTGATCAAGTAAGGGAATTCACTTCCGGTGAATTCAAAAAATATTGTGAAGAAAATGGCATCAAGAGGCAACTGGCTACCCCTCGGACTTCACAACAGAATGGCCTAGCAGAGAGAAACAACTAGATTGTGGTTGAAGCGGCTAGAACTATGTTGATCCAAGGAAAGGTCGCTCACACCTTTTGGAGAGAAGCAGTGAGCACTGCAGTCTACACAATGAACTGGGTACTCATCAAGAAAGGAAAGGATAAGACTCCTTATGAGTACTGGACCGGTAAGACACCAGTGGTAAGCTACTTCAAAGTGTTTGGTAGTAAATCTTATATCAAGAGGAGTGAACATCAGAGCAAGTTTGATGCTAAATGTGATGAGGGAATATTCCTAGGGTATTCCACTAAGAGCAAAGCTCTCAAATTTTTCAACAATAGGACTTAGAGAATTGTTGAAAGCATCAATGTTAGGGTTGATGAAAACTCTAAGAAATCAAAGGAAACTGGCAGAGAGCATGTAGGAGATGAACCGGTAGTAACCTTCAGGGAACCGGATGCAAATCAACCCAGTACCAGCAATTGTGCTCCTACACTAGTAGATGTTGATGAAGATGAGGATGATGAAGAAAAGCAAGAGGAGGCTATTAAAAACATACCTAGGTATGTCAAACTCAATCATGATCCAAAGAAGATCATAGGAGACAAAGATGCAGGAATTCTTACAAGAAGAAAGGTCAGAGAAAGCTCATGTCTGATCTCTGAATTTGAGCCTAAATCATTCAAAGAGGCACATAAAGATGAAGACTAGATCAGGGCAATGGAGGAGGAACTTGACCAGATAGAGAAGAATGGTACATGGTATTTGGTACCCAGACCGGAGCATAAAAATGTCACTGGAACCAAATGGGTCTTCAGAAATAAGCTGAATGAGGATGACACAGTGGTAAGGAACAAGGCCAGACTAGTGTGTAAAGGATATTCCCAAGAAGAAGGAGAAGACTATGGAGAAACCTTTGCTTTAGTAGCAAGATTGGAAGGAGTTTGTATGCTTCTTGCATATGCAGCTTTTGAAGGATTCAAGGTATACCAAATGGATGTAAAATTTGTATTCCTGAATGGAATACTTGAAGAGGAGGTATATATAGAGTAACCAGATGGGTTTGCTCTATCAGAAGACAGTGACATGGTGTGTAGGCTACATAAATCCTTGTATGGACTAAAGCAGGCACCTAGAGCATGGTATGAATGCTTGCACTCCCATCTTGTGAATATTAGATTTGAAAGAACAAGTGAAGATAGCAATATCTACTTGAAATCAGAAGGAGATCAAATTTTGATCTATGAAGTATTTGTTGATGACATAGTCTTTGGTGGAGATGACAAGATGAGTCATGACTTTGCAGATGAGATGAAAAAGGAGTTTGAGATGTCACTCGTAGGGGAGATTAAGTTCTTCATTGGACTGCAGATTTAGCAAATGAAAAATGGAATCGTTATTACTCAGTCCAAGTATGTCAAAGAGGTGTTGAAGACCTTTGGCATGGAAGACATTAAACCGGTTGGGACACCAATGGTGACCGGTTGTAAACTATCAAAAGAGGATGACTCATCATTGGTAAATGAGAAGGAATACCGATCAATGATTGGTAAGTTTCATTATGTAGTGCATAGCAAACTGGACATTGCACATGAAGTGGGTATTACCGCTTGGTTTCAGAAAAGCCCAAGAGAATCTCACCTAGTAGCAGTCAAGTAGATTCTTAGATATCTGAAGGGAACTATTGACTATGGATTATGGTATCCATACAATAATGATTTCAACCTGAAAGTGTTCGTAGGTGCTGATTGGGCTGGTAATGTAGATGACCGGAAGAGCACAACCAGTGGTGCATTCTTTCTTGGTGGTAGACTAGTCTCATGGATGAGTAAAAAGCAGAGTTGTATCTCTTAGTCTACGGCAGAAGCGGAGTATGTTGCAACTTTTATGAACTTCACCCAGACTATTTGGATGAAGCATGTATTGAATGGTTTCAAAGTTCATGTATTTGAACTAGTAAGCATATTCTGTGACAATACAAGTGCAATTAACATTTCCAAGAATCCGGTTTTACATGCTAGAACCAAGCATTTTGAACTCAAGTATCATTTCTTGAGGGAAAAGGTTCAGAACAAAGAGGTGGTATTGGAACATGTTTCTAGTAAGGAGCAGTTAGTAGACATATTCACCAAGCCTCTACCAAAGGCTACTTTTACCTATCTGAGAGGTGAGATAGGGGTGTTGCCCCTTCAAGAGGTAATCTAAAGGTTTGTGCTCCACATCAGTCAGATCTTACTTTGCTATATCTTTTCAGGATTGATGTGTTGAAGGATGCTACTCCTCAGGGGGAGCAGCATAGTGGAACAAGGAAGCTTGTGCCTCCACTTTGTCATTGTTGTCAAAGGGGGAGAAGATGTGAAGTGGAAAAGATATCTGCAGTATTAAGGAGAAGATGTGATGCAGAAAGAGAGATATCTTTGTATATTGCCATCAATGCCAAAGGGGGAGATTGTTGGCCTATGTGCAGAATATGTTGACATGATGATATTGTGTTGTCATTGATGTCAATATGCTGAAAGAATGAACCAATAATACACTCAAGAGAGAACTGGTAATACGCTGAAAGAGAACCAGTAATATGCTAAAGAGTGAACCAGTAACATGATGAAGAGTGAACAAGATTATTGAAGTTAAGAAACTAGCAAAGTGAACTGGTATATGTGCTAAAGGTGAAGCGGTTTAATATGGTATGACTACCGGTTGGTAGTCTCAGCTTCAGGGTTTCCGGTTGAAATGTTTCGAGCCTGTGTGTTTCAACCGATGGCATTGTGTGATGAGTTAGCATTGTAATGGAGATCAGATCGTGTTGCCACGTCAGCCTCATGCATGTGAAGGATCTTGCATGAAGGAGATTGATCCTATCTACCTTGGGAATGTGCAAAGTCTCTGCAAACGGTGGAGAATGCATGATGGGTTATCACCTCCAAGAAGCAGTGGAGAATGAACGATGGAGAATGTCTTGAGATCTGTTCAAGACCGTTGTATTCAAATGCAAAGTGTTTAATGGTCAGGATTGAACTGACTGAATCGCTCAACCTAAATGTTTAGGTTTTAGGGTTTATATTACTGACCTATCTATTTCCTATAAGGTCGATGTTGTGTTTCATGTTGAAGTTGTTGGCAAATGTTGTGTGTGTATCTAAGTGCAAAGATACGTGATTCTTGCCAGACCAGATAAGAGGGTAGATAGAGTGTGTATGCAGAAGAAAGGAACTAAAGCGGGTCTGCATTGGCATTGAGTGCTATTATCAGATCATTGTAATACCTGTTGATCTCTAATCACTTCAACAGTTGGAAAATCCCTTAATAGGGTAGCTTTAACCAGCTTGCTGTAAATCCTTTAAGAGGGTAACTCAAAGCCATTGAGTTCATAAAATCCTCTAACAAGGTAACCTCTAAAAGGGTTTAACCCTTAACCAGGTATTCTAGCCATCCCTTAACCAGGTGATCCCTAACAGGATCGGTTCCTAACAGAACCTGTTGTAACAGTCTTTAACTGGACTAGGCTTCTGACAGAGCGGACTTCTAAAGAGTTCAAAAACAGATTGTGGGTATTCATCCCCACCGTGGTTTTTCCTAGTTGGTTTTCCACGTGAAAAATATGTGAGTCATATGTGATGTCTTTTTCATGTGATGCTTTGTTGTTTTCTATCAAGTGGTGAATCATGTTGATCTAGCAAGTTATTATATTTTTGACGATAGATTATCTGTTTATGCATAAGGACAAAGTGGAAATGAGGGAGTAGGTTGTATGGAAAGCTAAGAAGATTGTCTTATTCATGTCTTTCACAGTTGCACTGTGTTTAATTGGTAGTAATTTGGTTCGGACCGGTGTTAGGGATTGCCAGTAGTTTACAGTCTACAATCAAACCGGTTCAGGAAAAGTTTTTGTGCCTATACTAATTCACCCCCCCTCTCAGTACCGGTTTGGTACTCACTATTCATCATTGTGTTATCAAAATTATCCAAAAGTTCTAGATCAAGAAAATAGGAAAACATTTTAAATTAAGAGGACAAGATCTTTTCAAAGTGATAATTTTACACGCATGGTCAAGTTGAGGGTATATGAATGATTGCAGTGAGGATTGCTTTATAACATTTAAGACTTGGAAAAATTCATAAGTTGATGGATTTTAGGTTTGGGTTAGCTTATACAAAAAGAAGATAAATTGAATATTAGAACATTGCATTTATAATATAACCAAAAGTCAAGGTGGAATAAAAAAAAATTAAAAGACAAGATGTACACTTTTCTTCTCTACAATATGTTTATTTCTAATTCAATTATATCAAAAGCATCATTCTTTTTATATAGCACATATTTAAATGTACTTATGTAAGTTTTCTTATCTTTTAACTATTTCCATACATTATGATTATTATAAAAACCCAACTAAAAAATATTTTCTCTAACATATTCTTCTAGATTGCATCATTGCCTTATTAATTATAGGTTATGTTAAAGACACGCAAGATATCACCTATTAGCTAGAGTAAATCAAATTGCAAAACAACTAAACTATCTAAATCAAATTGAAAAACAACCAAACCCAAGTCAATCCATACCTTGTGAATAAGAGACTTATATAGACCATCACTATCATAGTGAAGTCTACATTATACTTGCAAATGCAACTTATTATTCATAATAACTTTATCTTATAAATATATTTTTTATATTAATGATTTATTTTGTTAATCAGTTTTCAATATTAAACAACATCAAAACAAAAGTGTTAGACCTTGTAAACTTAGCACTATAAAACTTATCATATAAGTTTTATTTTGTTAATCAGTTATTTAAAACCTTCATAACTATTTATTTTATCATAATTTAATATTGCTCAATAAAAAATAAAGATAAACAAATCATTTAATTGATAACCACTCAAGCAAATATCATTTTAAAATAACTACACATTAAAACTACATTGAAAGCCTTAATATTTAATTTTGAGGAAGTAAAAGTTTGTCGGCCAAAAAAATCTTCTTTCCTTACCAGCATTTTGTAAACGGTAGCCCCTCATAGTCTATAAAAAAAAAGCCTTTAATTATAAGGCATCATTTAAAACAATCAAACGGTCCACATTATGTCAAATTCAAGGGTAGGGTTCCCCAAAATTGTAGGGTACCCCACAATTTGGTCAACGGTGCCCCATATGACTGCCCTAAAGAAAGCCTTGATTTCTCCCCATTCGATAAAGCCTCAAATGTTTATATTGAACTTGGGCGAAGAGAATAGTTTAAAAGTTAGGGGCATGGGAAATGGCCCCAACTAAAATAATTAGCATAGCATAGAAGTAATCAAAATACAAGGGGAATTCTAGAATATATGTGCTTCCTTGGTGTAAAGGGATTTATTGGGAAGAGAGCATTACATCTCCCAAGCTAGCTATGGATTACACTTGATTATTATTCCGTTGAATTTGAACTTTATTTCTTTTTCTAAGTTGTTAGTTTAATGTTTGTTAGTGGTCTACATGTGGGGGAATGATTGTTCCATGTTGATTACATTATGGTTGGTTAAAAACAATCACCTGTATTCACTTTGCCCCATATCACTTTGCCCCCTTAGATGGGAGTAGAGCTTCATGGCTTTGGAGTGGGTGAAAAGAACAACACTGAAAGCAAAGGGGGCAAGCCTTTACAATGCAGTGTTTCCATCAAATAACTAGATGTAAAACTTGAAATGATCATGACTAATGTTATTTGATAGCAATTAAAGAGCTTATGATAGTTGTAATAATTGCTTTGAATGGATTTTTACAATGAGAATCTTAAGATTAAAATGATTTTACTATTATTGATTAGTATAAGTTCCACTATAAAGTTTATGAATTTTGTAATATATGTTAAGCACAATTAAATATTATGTAAAAGATTTAAAAAGTATTTTGTTGATATTTATGATTTAAAATAATAAGTATTCGAGATTAAAAATAATTATATTAAAAGGTGGTGGAGGATGGTAATCACTTTTATGAATAGCTAATTAAGATTTCTAATTAAGAGAAATCTACAGTTATTCATTTATCTTAATTGATCATATGATCGAGTGTCATTAGGAATTATTTAAAGTAAATAAAAAGTTCATAATTTGCATATAAATAATTGGAAATGAGCATCTAGTTTTATTTTAGAAATTAAGATCTTAGGATAGTAATCGTTATAAATGAAATGAAAAATAAATAAACTGAGAATTATACAACCATAGAATTACACAACTTATACATGGAAAAAATCTTTTTTTTTTATTGTAAAAAAAACTGTGAAATATCATCGCTATAAAACACTTACAAATGGTCTATTAAAATATAGATCAAACCTTGAGAACACTTCTCTTTACTTCCACATGGCCAATAATACCTCGTATGAATAATTCAGTATGATTCAATATATATCTCCAAATTCTCTAACACTTTCAATGAGAGAGAACCTCCTCATATATTAGAGAAAGGGTAAAAATACTTGAAGAGGTATTAGTGACACCTATTTAAAAAATTATCTGTAAATAATTTATAATCTAAGTTAATAGAATATTTATTATTTAAATGGTTAATGTTTTACAAAGAATATAATAAGAATAAGGTTTATATCTCCTTATTAGTACAATCTATAAATGTTATAAGAGTATGACCCCTACTGTTATAATACTCTAGATTAGTATTAATCAGATGCGCCACTTATCAATTTCTATAAAAGAAAACAGGAAGTACCCCAATAACATAGATCTTTGATAACATTGATAAATAGGGACACAAATATATGACAAAATGAAAAATATGTATTCTAGACTACATGAAAGTCAGCTTGTCATAATTTATAATCCTAGTATTTTAAAAATGATACTCTATACAAGATCTTATAAAAAAGTTATTAGAGCATGAGACTCCTAAAAGTAGCCTTCTACAAGTTCATTACATTGTGCTCGTAGGTCTAATATAATACAATTCTTTTACAACTAGAAGATATACAAAGAGAGAAAAATTATATATTTTCAAAGAACTTGCACATATAATTCGTCAAGGCCTTATGTTATGCCTATTAGACATTACATCCAATATTTAACCATTAAGATATGTCATTGACATGCAAACTACCCCTCAATTATAACTTTTAAGGTCAAGCATTGATTTGAATTTGAAAAATATATTGCCTACAAACCTTCTATTATGCCTATTAGGTTTTACACCCATGGTTTAAGTAGTAGGAGGTCTTATTGATATGTACACTCACCATCAATATCATCATCTTAAGACCAATTTCTACATAAATGTTTGATGTGTGATGGTTATGATTTCAATATATTTCTTCTTTATCAAAGTATATCACTTGATAATTTAAAAATAAAATTAGAGATAAATTTAATGATAGAGTACTTTTCCTTGAGTGAAGTTCCCATGATTTTTAATATGATTTTATCTCTTTCTTTTATGTTGGAAATGAGTATATTTGATAAGAGAAAAGTAATTGTAGTTACCATATAATAAGGTGGTACTTCACTAGTATCCAATAAAAAAATCTTCCATACATATTCAAAGCCAGTGTTTAACATTTTGATTAAAAAATTATAGATGGTAGTTTTTCTAAACTATTACTCCTTTCATGGAATATCAATTATAGTATTTATTTGAAGAAATATTCTAAGATAGATTTTCTATACATAGAATACCAACATAGTTAGTAATATGCTAATCAATTAAAATTGATTTTTGGTGTAGAAACATAATATTTTTTAATATATGTTATTTATCAGTGAGCATATAGTATTCCTCATAAATCTAGAATATAGTTAATTTGGTTGTGGATAAGTTCATGATCATTAGATAGAGATCAAAAGTATGAATAATTTATCATGTGTATTTCAAGAAAAAAACATTCATTCTACTAAACATATAGCAATGATCCATAAAAAAATATGCAACAAATGAGCTATCATTTATAGGCTTGTTTCCTAGACAATTTAATAAGACAATAGTCACACATTATAGTAGGTAACTTATACCCAAGATGCATTAGAAGATTATTTTTAATACATGAATGTCATAAAAAGTAAACGAAAATAACATTCAGTGCAAGTCCATCGTAATGCCTCTCATATTTGCATTCTAATGATTATATTTTGGACTTGATTCATATGCCTATACCTATATATTTTGATTCAATATTCTTCATAAAATCATTATTTTGTATTAGCACTAGGTTGGGTGCACTTTATGAGATGATTATATAATTATGTTATGTTGGATTTTTCTTTTATCTTTTTGTTGATTACGCACATGTATGCTTGGATGATTATCTTCCATGTTTATGATGAAAAACGCTACTTAGAAAATATATTGTGCTTTGGTTATTATGTACATGTATAGGTATTCTTGATATCGGTATTGAGTGTCCAAGTATAGGATATTCTTCCAATTAATTTTGAGGTTTGAATTGCTCCATGAAGATGGTTATATGGGAGATGTCTCATTGGTCATTACCTATTTTTCCTTGCCCATCATACTCAATTTGAATATGATTGCTTGTTTTTGTTACCCTATGTTAAATTAGATACCATTAATGGTATGATTATAGAAACCATAATTATTGTGAACATCTAGTGAATGCATGATTTAATATTCTATTTAATTTCATGATTTCCACAAAATAAACTGAGTAGTGTGTTTTTTATTGAATTAAAATGTAGATTAAAATGTTAAGTGTCATTTAATGATATATTTAAAAATTTGAATTGATTTTGGTGAAATTAGGGGTAAATCGATTTAATTGCTTTACTAAGATTTTAAATGCATCATTTTATTTGAAAATAGAAAATGGATAAAAAACATTCATTTTATTCATTCTTGGCTTTGTGAAGTTTTTTGTTTTTTTCAAAAGGCCTCTATCAAATTTTTGTTTTATTGATTGGTAGAGAATTTTTTAGGGTATTTATGTAGGATTTGAAGAAAAGGATTAGGAATGGGTATGTGGTCATGGGTATGTGGGATCATCCTCCCCTTTCACATGTGTGAAATGTTATGTGTGTGTATTGTTAGAAAATGTTGAGGTAAGTCTTCAAATTCTCTTTTCATATTTATTGTTTCTTATTTTTTATGATAGAAATATGATTAAGATGTTGGTAATTTGGATGTGTTGCATTAGTTTTGTCATTGATGTCAACACTTGTCAACACTTGGAGATTCTTGATTATGTTCACCAGCATGTTCAGTGATTTATGCACAGTCACCGGTATCTGGTTCACCGACAGGTTATATTATTCACCGACACTTGGAATGACTTGGAGACTACTTGGTTATGTCGAAAACATTATTTGATCACTTGGTTTTGGTGATTTGGTTATTGATTTATTCAGGTTTGCATATTTGTTGTTATTGGCAAATAGGTCGAGGTTATGCACCGGCAAGCATATCTATTCCAGATCAGCATGACACGTTATGTATTTGATTTATTATTATTGTAAATGCATTGAGCCAACATGATGCATCACATAATGATTTATTTGTAAATAATTTTATTGTAATATCTTTAGTGAGCTGACCTACTTAATTGGTATTAGGTTATGGTATAAATGTAAGATCTCATTTGTGAGATTGGTATGCGACTGGAAAAAGGATTGTAATAAGGTATATGAAAAAATAAGCAGAGCTATACATGCAGACATCATTTGAAGATTGAAGGAAGGTTTTGAAGAAGGCATATCAGAGCTAAACTGGTACTGAATCCAACATATGAAGATGCTATTTTGTGTAGTACATTATCATTGGATTTAACCATCTAATTGTAGTCAGTGTGACTCCCATTTTGTGATTGAGCAGTGAACTCTAGGCAGCTGGCCTTTCTGCATGTGCAAACTCCATATTGTACACACATACTATCTGCAGTAGTATCATCTGATTGTGGGTAAGGCTTCCCATCGTGATTTTTCCCCTTACAGGTTTTCCACATACAAATATTTGTGTTATGTGTTGTGGATGTTATTGTCTTTCTGTTTCATGCATTAATCTTTATCGGTACTGTAATTAACTATTAAAACTGTCTATCGACATAAAATTTGGTTTACCAACATTAAGCATTAAGTTTTGGTTTGTTAAGTCCCAGAGACAACTGAGAGGGGGGGGGAGGTGAATCAGTTGTCAAATAAATTCAAACCAAAAACAACTTAACCAACTTAATGCTTAATACCGGTAAACCAGTCTAATATGTCGGTAGACAGTTTTAACAGTTAATTGCAATACTGGTAGAGATTAATGTATGAAACATAAAGACAAAGTCATCCACAACACATAACACCAATGTTTGTACATGGAAACCCTGTAAGGGGAAAAACCACGGTGGGAAACCTTACCCACAATCAAATGATACTATTGCAGATAGAAAGTGTATACAAATGGGGTCTTCACATGCAGAAAGGCCAAGCACCTAGAGCTCACTGCTCAATCACAAAATGGGAGTCACACTGACTATAGTTGGATGGTTAAATCCAATAAGAAAGTACTGCTCAAGATAGCATCTTCATATGCTATATTCAGTACCAGTGTAGTTCTGATTGTCTTCTAAAAAACCCTCATGTTGGGATTTTTGATGTTTATGTTGTGATTGTCATTGATGGACACACTCTTGTATTGAGATCTCCTTTATATGTATGAGCTAGAGCTCAACCGATATTTGTTCCAACCGGTATGTTGTATTCTAGTCTTTAGACTATTGGTAATTTTGCAGAATGTGTTTCTCGGTCTGAAGTGGCATGTCGACCCCAAGCGCTTCGAAGATCTCAAGCCGTATGAGGAAGCAAAGCAGCATAACACATTCTTACTAGTCTTCATTTTTGTCAAACTGGCAACCGATATTTTGCATGAACCGGTAATACTCTGTGATGAGTTACCAATTGAAATTTTGTGATGAGTTACCAATCCACCGATTGATTGACGGTGCCGACACACTGACGGTGTTTTTTGTGTCGTGTTATTGAATATGTCTAGATTCATTGAACCTAGGAAATTGTAATATAATCCTATTGGACCGACATGAAATCAGATTCCTTTAAAAGGACATCATGTCTAGGGTTTTAGGTTGTTGCAAAAAGGGTTTATGTGGTGCTAGGGTTTAAGGTGATTGTTGAGTTGTTGAAGAGCGATCTTATCTGAGAAGATCAAGTTGTAATTGAGAGAGATAGAGAAGACTAAAGTAATGCTAGAATGCATTAGCAGTGAACTATACTGGATCTAATCAAGCAGTCTGTGCTATTAGATAGACCAAACACTTGTTGATTACTCACATCTTTGACAAGTCTGTAGCCCTTAACCGGGTAGGCCTAAAAGACTTTGTTAAATCCTCTAACAGGGTGGTTCACCACTGTGAATCTAAAATCCTCTAGCAAGGTAGTCTTTAATCGGACTTACCTCCTAACAGAGATTGAGATTCCTAACATGATCTATTCTTGTGAAGAACATTGTAAGACCTTAATCAGTCTGACCTTAACCGGTCTGGTTTCTATTCTACAGATAGTGACTTGTGAGTTCCATCTCACCGTGGTTTTTCCCATTTGGGTTTCCACATCAAATATCTTATGTTATGGTTGTATTTCTTTTGTGGGTGAATGATTTACTTGCATTTTGGTTTGCATGTGTGATAATCGGTCTATCTATTAAACTATTTTACTGGTTTGTCTTCAGACTGTTTAAGTGTTTTAGTGTAGAGATTTTTGGCATACTAATTCACCCCCCCCTCTTAGTATTCATCACGTCCTTCAATCTTCAAATGATGTCTGCATGTATAGCTCTTCTTATTCTCGCATATACCTTCACACAATCCTTTTTCGCATTCCACATTTGTTCTTACAAATAAGATCTTACATTTATACCATAACCTAAGACCAATTTTAGAAGGTCGGCTCTACAAGATATTACAATAAATTAATTTACATATCAATTAATACCCGATGCAATAACCAATTCAATATGTCGGCTTAATGCATTTACAACAATAATAAGTCATCTCCATAGCATGTCATGCTGATCTAGAAAAGATAAACCTGTCGGTGTAACCTAGACCTATTTGCCAGTAACAACAAATATGCAAATGGTAATGTGCCAATACACAAAACTCCAAGACAAAGTGTCCACATGATGTCTTCAACATAACCAAGTGCTTTCCATATCATTCCAAGTGTCGGTGATTATTATATCTTGTCGGTGTACTAGATACCAGTGACTGTGCATGAGTCACTTGTTTGCTGGTGAATGTTGCTGATTCTCCAAAGTGCCAGAGTTGATAAGTGTTTAGTAGGTGTTGACATCAATGACAAAACCATACCAAAATACCAACAATATCCCCCTTTGGCATTGATGGCAACACAAGATGGAAAAACCATCAAAGTGCCAAAACAAAAATGTCAAATACAAAAATCCAACAATCTCAAAAAAGAGATCATAACCAGAAATCAAAATAAAGATACAGAGAGTAATAATCTCTCACAACCAACAATCTCTCCCCCTGGGAGCAACATGTTTTTTCCTTGTGTTTTTCCATACCAATCTCTCCCCCTTTGACATCAAATGCCAATGTTATTTCCAAGCCAAGTTCATATATAAAATACCAATTAATTTAGTATACCAACTACTCCCCCTAAGAAGTAGCTTCCCATCAAAGACGGAATAAAAAATTTCTCTGTTAATTCTGTCGGTTGATGATAATCATCAACTTCCTAAGTCTCTACCGGTGGGGGTATGACCCCAAGCTGATCTTTGAGATATTCAAAAGTCTCCTTAGGCAGAGGTTTAGTAAAGATATCTGCTATCTGCTCTTTTGTATTCGCATAAACCAGTTTTATTTCCTTTGCTTCAACATTTTCCCTTAGAAAATTCAGTTTGATAGAAACATGTTTGGTTTTAGAATGTAATACCGGATTCTTAGATATATCAATTGTTGCAGTGTTATCACAATAGATAGTAATAGGTTCCTTGCATTTTACCTTTATGTCTTTCAACATTTGCTTAAGCCATAGTACCTATGTACAGTTAGTTGTTGCTACAACATATTCTGATTCTGCTATTGATAAAGATGTAAAATTTTCTTTCTTTCTCAACCAAGAAATTAGTCTGTTTCCAAGAAAGAATGCTCCACCAGTGGTGCTTTTTCTATCATCCACATCTCCTACCCAATTTACATCTGTGTATGCACATAATTCAAATATTTCATCTCTAGGATACCATAATCCAATATTTATAGTGCCTTGTAAGTACCGGAAAATCCTTTTTACTGTTGATTCATGATTTTCTCTAGGATTACTCTGAAATCTTGAAACAATACATACTGCATTCATAATATCAGGTCTAGTTTGTGTCAAATACAATAAACCTCCTATCATAGATTTGTATCTAGTTGGATTAACTGGTGTAGATTCATCCCTTAGTGATAGTTTGTCATTTGTAGTCATAGGTGTGCTTACCGGTTTAGAGTTCTCCATCCCAAATTTCTTTAGTAACTCTTTTAAGTACTTGGATTGACTCAAGAATATACCTTTATCAGTCTGTAAAATCTCCAATCCTAAAAAGAATTTTATTTCTCCAATCATAGACATTTCAAATTCTTGTTGCATTTTAATAGAAAATTATTTACATAATCCATCTTCTTCTCCAAAGATTATATCATCAACAAATACTTCTATAACCAAGATGTCATCATTAGTCACTTTATAATATAAATTGTTGTCTGCATTACCTTTAGAAAAACCAATCTTCAAAAGATACTTATCCAATCTTGCATACCAAGCTCTTGGAGCTTGCTTCAATCCATACAAAGATTTTCTTAACCTACAAACCATATCTTTGTTATCTGTCAAACAAAATCCATCAGGTTGTTCAATGTAAACTTCTTCTTCAAGATCTCCAATCAAAAATGCACATTTAATATCCATTTGATATACTTTGTAGTTTTTATGTGCTGTAAAAGCAAAAAATAATCTGACTGCCTCAATTCTAGCTACCGGTGCAAAGGTTTCATTGTAATCAATTCCTTCTTTCTGAGAATATCCCTTACACACTAGTTTTGCTTTATTTCTAATAATCTTACCATCTTCATTAAGTTTGTTTCTGAATACCCATTTGGTTCCAATTACATTTTTATCTTCAGGCTAGGGAACTAATGTCCAAGTGTCATTTTTCTCAATTTGTTCTAATTCTTCTTCCATAACTTTAACCCAGAATTTATCTTCACATGCCTCATTAACTGATAATGGTTCAATTTGAGAAATAAGACATACCTCTTCATTTGCTAATCTTCCTCTTGTCATGACTCCTTTACACTTGTTTCCAATTATCTGATCTTCAGAGTGATTCAGTCTTACATACCGGGGTGTCTTTTTTTGATGTTGTTCCTCAGTTACTATGGAATTTTCAGATGATACCGAGGTAACTGGATCCTCATTCTGTACCAGTGGATTCAAAGTAGGTTCATTTGTCAAAATTTCTGTTGCCGGTTCAGAGTCTATATACCTTGAAGTTCCTCTGAATTGTTCATCAATGTTTACATTTGTACTTTCAACAATTTTCTACAACCTTTTGTTAAAACATCTATATACATTTCTCTTAGATGAATAACCAAGAAATATTCCTTCATCACTTCTGATGTAACATTTACTTTCAAAAATTCTGAAATATTTAAGAGTAGGAGTAATACCAAACCATAGTTCATGAGGGGTCTTACCTGTTTCACCTTTGATGTGAACTTTGTTGAATGTATAGACTAATGTACTGACTTCCTCTCTCCAATATACATGTGGTAGGTTTGTTTCTGATAACATACTTCTTGTTGCATCCAAGATAGTTACATTTTTCCTTTCAACAACTTCATTCTGTTGTGGTGTCGGAGGTGCTGATAGTTGTCTTCTGATTCCATTTACTTCATAGAATGTATTAAATTCCTTAGATGTAAATTCTCCTCCCTAATCTAATCTTAGACATTTGATTTTCTTATTGGTTTCATTTTCTACCATTGCTTTGAACAGTTTGAACTTTCCAAGTGCTTCTAATTTTTCTCTGAGAAAAGTAACCCAACACATTCTAGAATAGTCATAAATGATTAGCATGAAATATCTATCACCTTGTAAGCTTTTAGTTCTAGCTGGACCACATAAATCGGTATGAATTAAATCAAGAGAATTATTGGATTTCTCTGGAATACTTTTGAAACTAGCTCTAATTTGTTTTCCAAATTGACATTCCTTACATACTGTATTGTGAGGTTTGACAATTTTAGGTAAGTCTCTAACTACCTTAATAGTTCTTATTTGCAACATGCAATCAAAGTTTACATGACAGAGTCTCTTATGCCATAGCCAACTTTCATCAATATGTGCAATTAAGTATGTCTTTTCATTGTTATTCAAATGAAAGATATTACCTCTAGTTTGATTACCAGTTGCAATTACCAAACCAGTTCTATTCATGATTTTGCATTTTCTATTTTTGAATTGTAACTAAATTCCTTTCTCAACTAATTGACCAACACTCAAAAGATTATGCTTTAATCCTTCAACATAGTAAACATTATCAATATTATGCTTACTATCAAGAGATATTGTACCCTTACCTTTGATCAAACAAGCTTTGTCATCTCCAAATCTCACTAAGCCTCCATTGTATTCTTGAAAGTTCAAGAATTTACCTTTGTCTCCTGTCATATGATGTGAGCATCCTGAATCAATGATCCACTCATCCTTTACTTCAACTTTAGCTGCCAAGGCCTGTTTTATCGGTTGAGTAGTAGGTGCTGGTTGATCTTCTGTTATAGCAACAAAAACCCATCCATTGTTTGTTAGATCCTCATCAGAATCATCAGACACTCCTTCATCAGTAATGTAACAAGATTTATCTTTATTCTTCTTAAATCTGTATCTCTAATATTCAGGGTTAGGCTTGTATGTTCTTCTAGCTTCTTCTCTTAGTCTAGCATGTCTATCAGGGCATCTTGAATCCATATGACCAATCTTATTGCAATTAAAAAATTTAAAGGGTGCTTTACCTTCATACTTACTTCCAATTGGACCTTTAGGCATTTTCCTTCCAAATAGTGCTTCAAGTTCTTCAAGTTCTTCATTTTCTTTCCTGCTTTCTTCAAGTTCTCTTGCATAAAAGACTTTCCAATCAGATTTGTCAAATGATGGAGCAAATTATGTTGATGCTTTAAAGGCTAAATTTGTCTCTATAGTAGCAACAAGACCAAATTCTTCAATTTCAAAAGCTGAAAGTTTTCCAATCAATGTACCCTAGTTACTGATGTATTAAGCATTGTTCTTAACTCATTTATAGCAGTGACTTTTATTTTATATGCCGGTGGCAATCCTCTTAAGACTTTTGAAATAATTTCATCCTCACTCAAGGTTCCTCCACAACATTTAATACCCAAAAAAATCTCATTTACTCTTTCCATAAAAGAAGAAATCCTTTCATCTTCTTCCATTTTTAGATATTCATACCTGACCCGGAAGCTTTCAAGTTTTGCAATTTTGACTGTGGAATCACCTTAATTCAGTGTTTCTAAATGCTCCCAAATAGCTTTAGCAGTAGACCTATCTGATAGTCTCATGATTTGTTGATAAGATAATGCACTCAAAAGTGCTTCTCTTGCTTTGCAATCATTTTCTGCATCTTTAGTCAAGTTGGGTAGATTGGGCTAACTCTAAGTAGGAGCAGTATAACCATTCTTTGTAACATCCCAGATGTCCTTTCCAATGCAATTTAGATGTGTCTCCATTCTGATCTTCCATATGCCATAGTTGGTTCCATCAAGTTTTGGATTGTCCTTCTTGAAATAGTTAGTAGACATTGGATCTCCTCAAGCTGTTAAACTTCTGCAAAAGAGGACTAGGCTCTGATACCAATTGTTAGGTCTCAGAGACAACTGAGAGGGGGGGGGGGGGTGAATCAGTTGTCAAATAAATTCAAACCAAAAACAACTTAACCAACTTAATACTTAATACTGGTAAACCAGTCTAATATGTCGGTAGACAGTTTTAACAATTAATTGCAATACTGGTAAGGATTAATGTATGTAATATAAATATAAAGTCATCCACAACACAAAACACCAATGTTTGTATGTGGAAACCCTGTAAGGGGAAAAACCATGGTGGGAAACCTTACCCACAATCAGATGATACTACTACAGATAGTAAGTGTATACAAATGGGGTCTGCACATGTAGAAAGGCCAAGCACCTAGAGCTCACTGCTCAATCACAAAATGGGAGTCACACTGACTACAGTTGGATGGTTAAATCCAATAAGAATGTACTGCTCAAGATAACATCTTCATATGCTGGATTCATTATCGGTGTAGTTCTGATTGTCTTCTAAAAAAACCTCCTTCAATCTTCAAATGATGTTTGCGTGTATAGCTCTACTTATTCTCGCATATACCTTCACACAATCCTTTTTTTCATTCCACATTTGATCTTACAAATAAGATCTTACATTTATAACATAACCTAAGACCAATTATAGTAGGTCGGCTCTACAAGATATTACAATAAAATTAATTTACATATCAATTAATACTCGATGTAATAACCGATTCAATATGTCGGCTTAATGCATTTACAACAATAATAAGTCATCTCCATAGCCTATCATGCTGATCTGGAAAAGATAAACCTGTCAGTGTAACCTGGACCTATTTGCCGGTAACAACAAATATGCAAATGGTAATGTACCAATAAACAAAAATCCAAGATAAAGTGTCCACACGATGTCTTTGACATAACCAAGTGTTTTCCATATCATTCCAAGTGTCGGTGATCATTATATCTTGTCGATGTACCAGATACTGGTGACTGTGCATGAGTCACTTGCTTGTCAGTGAATGTTGTTGATTCTCCAAAGTGCCAGAGTTGATAAGTGTTTAGTAGGTGTTGACATAAATGATAAAACCATACCAAAATACCAACATGGTTAAGTTAATTTTGGTTTGAATTTATTGGACAACTGATTCACCCCCCCTCTCAGTTGTGTCTGGGACCTAACAATTGGTATTATAGCCTAGTCCTCTTTTTGCAGAAGTTTAACAGCTTGAGGAGATCCAATGTCTTCTAACTATTTCAGGAAGGACAGTCTGAAACTTGATGGAACCAACTGTGGCATATGGAAGATCAGGATGGAGACACATTTAAATTGCATTGGAAAGGACATATGGGATGTTACAAAGAATGGTTATATTGCTCCCTCTCAAGGTCAACCTAATCCACCAACCTTGGCTAAAGATGAGGAAAATGATTGCAAAGCAAGAGAAGCACTTTTGAGCGCATTGTCAAATCAACAAATCATGGAATTATCAGATAGATCTATTGCTAAAGCTATTTGGGACAAATTGGAAACATTGAATGAAGGAGATTCCACAGTCAAAATTGCAAAACTTGAATGCTTCCGAGTCAGGTATGAAAATCTGAAAAAATGGAACAAGATGAAAGGATTTCTACTTTTATGGAAATAGTAAATGAAATTGTTTTGGGTATACAATGTTGTGGAGGAACCTTAAGTGAAGATGAAATTGTTTCTTAAGTTTTAAGAGCTTTGCCACCGGCATATAAAATGAAAGTTACTGCTATAAATGAATTGAGAACAATTCATAATGCATCAGTATCTAGAGACACTTTGGTTGGAAAACTTTCAGCCTTTGAACTTGAGGAATTTGGTCATGTTGCTACAATAAAGATAGATCTAGCTTTTAAAGCATCATCATCATCTGCAACATCATCATCATCTGAGAAATCTGATTGGAAAGCCTTTTATGCAAAAGAACTTGAAGAAATCAGAAAGGAGAATGAAGAACTCAAAGAGCTTGAAGCACTATCTGCAAGGAAAATTCCTAAAGTTCCAATTGGAAGTAAGTATGAAGGTAAAGCACCATTTAAATGTTTTAACTGCAATAAAATTGGTCATATGGCTTCTAGGTGTCCTGATAGACATGCAAGATTGAAAGAAGAAGCTAAAAGAACATATAAGCCTAACCTTGATTATCAGAGATATAAATTCAAGAAGAATAGAGACAAATCCTTTTATTATTCTGATGAAGGAGTTACTGATGATTCTAATGAGGAACAGACAGAAAATGGATGGGCTTTTTTTGCTATAAAAGAAGATCAACTGACACCTACTGTTCAACTGGTAGAGCAAGCCCTGGCAGCTAAAATTGAAGATAAGGATGAATGGATCATTGATTCGGGATGTTCACATCATATGACTAGTGATAAGAGTAAATTCTTAACCTTTCAAGAAAACAATGGAGATCTAGTGAGATTTGGAGATGATAAAGCTTGTTCAATCAAAGGAAAAGGCACTATATCTTTTGATGGTAAGCACAATACTGATAATGTTTACTATGTTGAAGGTTTGAAGCATAATCTTTTGAGTGTTGGTTAGTTAGTTGAAAAAGGATTTCAATTACAATTTAAGAATGGTAAATGCAAAATCTTAAACAGAACTGGTTTGGAAATTGCAACCAGTAATCAGACTAGAGGTAATATCTTTCATTTGAATAACAATGAGAAAGCATGTTTGATTGCACATATTGATGAAATTTGATTATGGCATAAGAGACTTTGTCATGTAAACTTTGATTGCATTGTGAAAATCAATACAACTAAGGCGGTAAGAGATTTAACTAAGATTGTTAAACCTCACAATCCGGTATGTAAGGAATGTCAATTTGGAAAGCAAGTTAGAGAATGTTTTAAGAGTATACCAGATAAATCCAATAATGCTCTTGACTTAATTCATACTGATTTATATGGTCCAACAAGAACTAGAAGTATACAAGGAGATAGATATTTTATGCTAATCATTTATGACTATTCTAGAATGTGTTGGGTTACTTTTCTTACGGAGAAATCTAAAGCATTTGCGAAATTCAAACTATTCAAGGTGATGGTAGAGAATGAAATCGGCAAGGAAATCAAATGTTTGAGATCAAACCAAGGAGGTGAGTTCACATCTAAGGAATTTAATACATTCTATGAAGTGAATGGGATAAGAAGACAGTTATCAACACCCCAGACACCCCAACAGAATGGAGTTTTAGAAAGGAAAAATTGAACTATCTTGGATGCAACTAGAAGTATGATATCAAAAGAAAATCTACCTCATATGTGATAGTTCTGATACTTAATATAAGTACAGATCCAATAACCAACAAGATGAGAGAGGGGGGGGTGAATCATACAAACTTAATCATCCATAAAAACATCAGATTCAACCTTGGTAACATATATTTTAGTAATATGACCAAAAACTATCTAAACATGCAAACTTAAAAGCATATAAACATCATAAACCTCATAACACCAGATTTAACATGGAAACCCAAATAGGGAAAAACCACTGTGGGATTTCGGACCCACTAAGAAATATACTCTTCTAGAGTATGCTCGGTTAAAAGCAAATCCTGTTAAAGATTACAAACACATTGCTAGATGTGACCCGGTTAAGGGATTTCCCTTAGATCTGTTAGGATCTTCACTTTGTTAGAAGTGACCTTGTTAAAGGATTTCAAACACTCAATCAGAATGTCACCTTGCTAGAGGGTTTTACAAATAATACTGTTAAGTCCACTCGGTTAAGAGATTTTCTATCACTTTCACAAAATAACAGTAATAAAATCTATCTACAACTTCACATCTAAAATGCTAAAGTAGATTCCTATTTCTTCAATACAATCTAGACATAGAACTAATCTTGTCTATCTACTGGGCTTCTATACTCTGTTATTCAAACAGGTCTTCAAGCTTTTGTGCTTGGTAATTACTATGTAGCATCCATGTGCATACACTTGCCCGCATACATTGTTTATCAACAGTTTCCTATTTATAAACAATTAAGTAACCACTTAATCTCCTTGATCACATTTCCCATGATCAATCATAGCCATCAAATCTTCGATCTTGTCCAGTTTTAATGCATCTTTCGATTTGAAAATGTTTTACCCCACCTAGGAACTTGCATATTAGTCTTGGAACTTGTGCTAGGGTATTGCGGTTCAATCTAAGTTGTAGATATTCATGCCGACTTTCCATTGCCTTAGATTCGTTAACAAACTTCATTCACGGCTCACCAATCATTGATCCGTTCTAGCTCCTCAGCTTCCTTCATTAAATAATGCATGTAACCATTTAATGCATTCTGTTATAGCTCGGTTACAACTCGGTAGCAACTCGGTGAATACTAAACTTCACTTAGTAGACATTCCACCTTCATTAACTAATAGCAATAACCTTAGGGTTTACCGACTAGGTTCCTTAGGGTTTACCGACTATGTTCTTTGCTTGATAACATAGTATAGTACTAACCTTTACATTTTACAACATATGTATGATGTTAAGACAATCTAAAACATCATGATCTCATCATTGTCTGACTCGGTACTAGTTGCCTATTGAATACCTTATTCATCCCCTTATTCATCATATTCTTTCCTGTGTCTTTTACCGACATCTTTATAATCTTCAAATCATACTTCTGAAGATATGGCAACATCATACTGAATTAGAAAATCAATTTCTTGACATCAATGACAAAATAATAATATCAAGACAGTAAAACATCCTTAATCAGTTATATCCATAATCATCAACAACCTTGTCAATATCCTTATGAAATGCCAACAATCTTTCATTGTCTGTTATAATGCAATATTGCCAACAATCTCCCCCTTTGGCATTGATGGCAAAACCAATTGATTTGACCTTAAAAGATTCGGATTGCTGTGATTCTAAAATGCTGAAATGCTCTCCCCCATACATTAGACTTCTCCTCTTTTCTTCTTTCCAATCTGTAGTCTGCTCAGTTTTCTTTTAGTCTTCTCCCCTGATAGGTCTTCTCCCTCTATATTAGTCTTCTGCCCCTTTGTAGGTCTTCTCCCCCTTTGACAACAATGCCAAAAAGTAAAGAACTAAAACATAATTTCTTTTTGTAAGAAGTTATTTCCTGCTGTTGTGTATCAACTGAGTCTCGGTCAGAGCATTTGTCTTCAATTCCTGTTCCCTGTATTGTTTCCTGTATTATTTCCTATACACCTTTAGAAAACATCCTAAAGTGTATAAATGAACATCAACTCCCAAAAGATATGCGATAGAGTCATCGGATTGATGCTTTCACCGAACTTGATCAGTGAGTAGAAGATAGGGTTAGGACCCCTAACTTACTTCTGAGATATTCAAAAGTGTCCCTTGGTAGTGGCTTGGTGAAGATATCTGCTATTTGTTCCTTTGTGCTAACATTCCGACACCACTTTCTTCTCTTGAGCTTCTTCTCTAAGATAATGATATTTGATAGAGATGTGCTTTGTCTAAGAGTGCATAATAGGATACTTTGAAATATTAAAGGCACTAGTATTGTCACAGGAATATAGTTACTGGCTTGGTAACTTTCTCATTTATACCTTCCAACAATTGTTTGATCCATGCAATGTTGGTACAATTCAATGCTAAGGCAACGTATTCAGCTTCTGCTATTGACTGTGAAACACATCCTTGTTTCTTGCTAAGCCAACTCACTAGTCTTTCGCCTAAAAAGAAAGCTCCTCCACTTGTGCTTTTTCTATCATCAATGTTGCCTGCCCAATCAGCATCAGTATAAACTTTTAAATCAAAATCATTGCCTTTCTGATATACTAAGCCATAATCCTCAGTGCCTTTCAAGTATCTAAAGATTCTTTTGATTGTTGTCATGTGTGTTTCCTTAGGATCTGCAAAGAATCTTGCAACTATACCGACTGCATGTGCTATATCTGGTCTACTGTGAACAACATATTGTAGCTTTCCAATCATGGATTGGTAAAGTGTCTCATCAACAGATGTAGATTCATCATTCTTTGACAATTTACAGTTGGTAGTCATAAGATTACTTACTGGTTTTGAATCCTCCATTCCAAATTTCTTCAAGATTTCCTTTATGTACTTGGATTGAGTAATGAAAATCTCATTTTTCATTTGCAGTATCTATAAACCTATAAAATACTTTATCTCACCAATTAATGAGATCTCAAATTCTTTGCTCATTTCATTTCCAAAGTTCTTGCATAAAGAGTCATTGCCACAAAATATAATATCACCAACAAATATGGTTGAGATCAGTATTCCATTTTCATCATTCTTCATGTACATGTTGTTGTTCTCACTTGTCCTTATAAAACCAATCTTAATCAAATAAGAGTGCAATCTTTCATACCATGCTCTAGGTGCTTGTTTCAAACCATATAAAGCTTTGTTCAATTTACATACCTGATCTTTATTATTGTCTTCAACAAATCCTTCAGGTTGTTCAATGAAAACTTCTTCTTCCAATATTCCATTCAGAAATGCAAATTTGACATCCATTTGATATACCTTGAAGTTTTTGAAAGCAACATATGCCAACAATGTTCTTACTCCTTCAAGTCTAGCAACAGGTGCAAAAGTTTCACCATAATCAATTCCTTCTTCTTGAGCATAACCTTTGCAAACTAGTCTTGCCTTGTTTCAAATGACCTCTCCTTTTTCATTTAGCTTGTTTCTGAAAATCCACTTTGTACCGATTACATTTTTGTCCTTCGGTCTTGGGATTAGTGTCCATGTGTCATTCTTCTTGATTTGGTCAATCTCTTCTGTCATAGCATTTATCCAATATTCATTGTTAAATGCCTCTTTCACTATTCTACGTTCAAATTCAAATATCAAGCATGTGTTCTATCTCAGTTTGTTCCTTGTCATCACTGGATCATCTGTATCTCCTATAATCTGACTTGGTGCATGATGTCTTCTAACATACTTGGCTAATATAGGCTCGGTAGGCTCTATATGATCTTCATCATTCGGTAACTGGATATTCTCTTCATTTTCTTCAACAATCTTCTCAGTAAGACTTCTCAGTTGAACATAGACAAATTCATCATAGTCTTCTGGTTCCTTGGAATTTCCTTCATCATTTCTTTCTGCAAATTCATCAATTTTCACATTTGCACTTTCTACTATTTTGTTAGATGATTTGATCAGACATTTAAATGCTTTGCTTCTAGAAGAATAACCTAGAAACATTCCTTCTTCACTTTTCTGATCAAATTTATCATTTCTATCATCTTTGTGAACATAGCATCTACTTCTAAAGATTTTAAAATAACTTACATTGGGTTTCTTATCATACCAGATTTCATATGGTGTCTTCAAAGTACATTTCTTATATTGAACTCAGTTCAAGGTGTAAACAACTGTTCTTATTGCTTCTCTCCAAAATATTTGTGGCACCTTCTTTTCAATCATCAGTGTTCTAGCACAATCCACAATAGATCTATTTCTTCTCTCAGCTATTCCATTCTACTGAGGAGTTCTCGGTGCAGAGACTTGTCTTTTAATACCATGATCATTGCAAAATAAGTTGAACTCGTCAGATGTGAACTCTCCTCCTCTATCTGATCTAAGCCATTTCAGTTGTCTTCCTATTTCATTTTCAACTCTTGCCTTGTACCATTTAAACATTTGAAAAGCTTATGATTTTTCTTTTAAAAACATTACTGACATCATCCTTAAATAGTCATCCACAAATAATATTAAATATTTATCACCATAATAACTTTGAACTTTCATAGGACCAAAAAGATCAATGTGCACTAGATCTAAAATTCCCTTAGAAGTATAAGACTTACTTGTAAAGCTTGATCTTGTCATCTTACCCATCTGACATCCTTGGCACATAGCATTCTCAAGTTTTTCAAGACTCGGTAGACCTCTTACTCGGTGCTTCTTGCTTATTTTGATCAGATTATCAAAATTTACATGACAAAACCTTTTATGCCATAACCAGGTATCATCTAACTTTGCATGCAAACACTTATTCCAAGTTGAGTCAAGGTGAAATGTGTTACCTTTTAATTGTTCCCGGTAGCAGCTAACTCTCCATTCTTGTCATGAACTTTGACAATTTTCTTCTGAAATTCTATTCGGTAACCTGTGTTGTTTAGCTGTGCTACACTCAACAAATTGTATTTCAAACCTCCAACCCAATAAACATCATTGCATCTTGCATTATCAAGAAGTGTTATAGATCCTTTACCTTTCACCAGACATGGTGCATCATTACCAAATCTGACATAGCCTCCATCATAATCTTCTAATATAACAAACTTGTGTTTATCTCTTGTCATATGATGTGAGCATCCACTATCTATAATCCAAGAATCATTAGTGTTTATGTGAGATATTAGGTCTTTTTCTTCATACCTTTCTTCATCTGATCCATCTTTGATAGCCACATAAACTACTTCCTCTATATCAATCCCATCTAATTTATCATCATTAGATTCCTCATTAGCAATTAAACATGTCTTTCTATCTCTTCTTCTGAAGTCTCAGTGTCCTCTGTAATGATTATCTTTCTGTCTGTCATCTCGATAATCTCTCTTTTCAGTAAAATCTTTGTCAGGACAGTTAGAAGCCATATGTCCTATCTTATCACAATTGAAACATTTCAAAGGTAGCTTTCCTTTATACTTACCTTTGCCTTTTGGTAACTTTTTGGCTAATAGTGCTTCAAACTCTTCTTGCTTTCTAATTTCCTCATATAGTTTGTGTACTGCCTCCATATTCTTACGAAATATTTCACTTGCTCCACTGTGATTTCCTTCAGAGTACTTATACTTTCTTTCATTGAAATCATTAGATTCATCAAGATGAAAAGAACTAAATGCAGATTCAACTTTGTTTACCAAAGATCCACTATTATCAAAATTACTTAAATCAAATGCATGTAGCTTACCAATAGTAGCATCTAAAGAAACTAGCATATTAGGTACAAACCTCAATTCATTGATTGCAGAGACTCAGATTGCATAAGCTGGTAGAAGGGTTGTTAACAACTTACTTGTTATATCCTTTTCTTCAATAGTTCCACCCGCTCCTTTGATTTGATTGACAATCTCCTTTAGTCTTGTACTGTACTGAGTTGTGTTCTCACCTTCATTCATCCTCATAGATTCAATTTTTCCTCTTAGACTATCTACTTTTTCTCTTTGAACATGTTCATCTCCTCCATATATTGATATGAGCTTATCCCACATTGCCTTTGCATCATTCCAGCCTTCTAGATCATTAAACTCTAAATCAGTCAATTTAGATGTTATTTCAATCATTGATTGAATATGTTCTTGCTTTGCCTTTATCTCTTCCATAGTCAATGGATAGGTGCTCGATGTGACAAAATCATTCTCTAGGTAGTATACAACATATTCTCCAACTCCTGATAGATGTAGCTTCATCCTTTTTTGCCATGTAGAGAAACTTGACTTGTTCAGCTTCGGTGCATCCCTCTTATACATCTTTGGATCTTTAACTCAAGTGCCTTTAAACTTTCCTTCCGGATTCCAAAGCTCTGATACCAATTGATAGTTCTGACACTTAATATAAGTACAGATCCAACAACCAACAAGATGAGAGGGGGGGGTGAATTGTACAAACTTAATCATCCATAAAAACATCAGATTCAACCTCGGTAACATATATTTCAGTAATATAACCAAAACTGTTTAAACATGCAAACTCAAAAGCATATAAACATCATAAACCTCATAACACCAGATTTAACGTGGAAACCCAAATAGGGAAAAACCACTATGGGATTTCAGACCCACTAAGAAATATACTCTTCTAGAGTATGCTCGGTTAAAAGAAAATCCTATTAAAGATTACAAACACATTCCTAGATGTGACCTAGTTAAGGGATTTCCCTCAGATCTGTTAAAGGATTTCAAACACTCAATCAGAATGTCACCTTGCTAGAGGGTTTTACAAATAAGACTGTTAAGTCCACTCGGTTAAGAGATTTTCTGTCACTTTCACAAAATAATAGTAATAAAATCTATTTGCAACTTCACATCTAAAATGCTAAAGCAAATTCCTATTTGTTCAAAACAATCTAGACATAGAACTAATCTTGTCTATCTGTTGGGCTTCTATACTTTGTTATTCAAATAGGTCTTCAAGCTTTTGTGCTTGGTAGCTCCCCTGTGCATACAGTTGCCCGCATACATAGTTTATCAACAGTTTCCTATTTATAAACAATTAGGTAACCGCTTAATCTCCTTGATCACATTTCCCATGATCAATCATAGCCATCAGATCTTCGATCTTGTCCAGGTTCAATGCATCTTTCGATCTGAAAATGTTTTACCCTGCCTAGGAACTTGCATATTAGTCTTGGAACTTGTGCCAGGGTATTGCAGTTCAATTTGAGCTGTAGATCTTCATGCCAACTTTCCATTGCTTTGATTCGTTAACAAACTTCATTCACGGCTCACTAATCATTGATCAGTTCCAGCTCATCAGCTTCCTTCATTAAATAACACATGTAACCATTTAATGCATTCTATTATAGCTCAGTTACAACTCGGTGAATACTAAACTACACTTGGTAGACATTCCACTTTCATTAACCAATAGCGATAACCTTAGGGTTTATCGACTAGGTTCCTTAGGGTTTACCGACTAGGTTCTTTGCTTGATAACATAGTATAGTATTAACCTTTACATTTTACAACATATGTATGATGTTAAAACAATCTAAAACATCATAATCTCATCATTGTCTGACTTGGTATTAGTTGCCCATTGAATACCTTATTCATCCCCTTATTCATCATATTCTTTCCTGTGTCTTTTACTGACATCTTTATAATCTTCAAATCATACTTCTCAAGATATGGCAACATCATACTGAATTAGAAAATCAATTTCTTGACATCAATGACAAAATAATAATATCAAGACAGTAAAACATCCCTAATCAGTTATATCCATAATCATCAACAACCTTCTCAATATCCTTATGAAATGCCAACATTCTTTCATTGTCTGTTATAATGCAATAATGCGAACAATATGTATTGGAGAGAAGCAGTGAATACAGTAGTTTACACATTCAACAGAATTCACATCAAAGGTGAAACTGATAAGACCCCTCATGAACTATGGTTTGGTAATACTCCTACTCTTAAATATTTTGGAATAGTTGGAAGTAAATGCTATATTAGAAGAGATGAGTATATTGGAAAATTTGATCCTAGAAGTGATGAAGGAATATTTCTTGGTTATTCATCTAAGAGCAAGGCATATAGATGTTTTAACAAAAGATTGCAGAAAATTGTTGAGAGTGCAAATGTGAAAATTGATGAACAGTTTAGAGGAAATTCAAGGTTAATGGACTCTGAATCGGCAATAGAGATAATCACAAATGAACCTACTATGAGTACACCAGTACAGAATGTTGATCCAGTTACAACGACTTCATATGAGGATTCAACAATCACTGAAGAACAACAGCAAGTAAAAACACCCAAGTATGTAAGATTGAATCACTCTGAAAGTCAGATAATTGGAAATAAATATCAAGGAGTTATGACTAGAGGAAGATTGGCAAATGAAGAGGTATGTCTTATTTCTCAAATTGAACCTACATCAATTAATGAGGCATGTGAAGATAAATATTGGATTAAAGCTATGGAAGATGAATTGGAACAAATTGAAAGGAATAACACTTGGTCATTAGTTCCTCGGTCTAAAGACAAAAATGTAGTTGGAACTAAATGGGGTTTTAGAAATAAACTTAATGAAGATGGAAAGGTAATCAGAAAAAAATAAAGATTAGTGTGTAAGGGATATTCACAAAAAGAAGGAATTAATTACAATGAAACCTTTGCACCGGTAGCTAGAATTGAGGCAGTCAGACTATTATTGGCTTTTGCAACTTACAAGAACTATAAAGTATATCAAATGGATGTTAAATGTGCATTTATGAATGGAGATCTTGAAGAAGAAGTTTACATTGAACAACCTGATGGATTTTCTTTGACAGATGACAAAGATATGGTTTGCAGGCTAAGGAAAGCTTTATACGGATTAAAGCAAGCTACTAGAGCTTGGTATGCTAGATTGGAAAAATGTATTTTGAAGCTTGGATACACTAAAGGTAATGCTGATAGCAATCTATATTACAAAGTGACTAATGATGACATCTTGGTAATTGAAGTTTTTGTTGATGATATAATCTTTGGAGGAGAAGATGGATTATGTAAGGACTTTTCTAATAAAATGCAGCAAGAATTTGAAATGTCTATGATTGGAGAGATAAAATTACTTTTAGGATTGTAGATTTCACATACTGATAAAGGTATATTCTTGTGTCAATCTAAGTACTTGAAGGAATTACTAAAGAAATTTGGCATGGAAAACTCTAAACCGGTAAGCACACCTATGACTACAACTGATAAATTATCATTGAAGGATGAATCAACACCTATTAATCCAACTAGATACAAGTCTATGATAGGAGGTTTACTGTATTTGACACAAACAAGACCTGATATTATGAATGCAGTATGTATTGTTTCAAGATTTCAGAGTAATCCTAAAGAAAATCATGAATCAACAGTAAAAAGGATTTTCCGGTACCTACAAGGCACTACTAATCTTGCCTTATGGTATCCTAGAGATGAAAACTTTGATTTATGTGCATACATAGATGCAAATTGGGCAGAAGATGTAGATGACAGAAAAAGCACCACTGACGTAGCATTTTTTCTTGGTTGAGCAAGAAACAGAGTTGTACATCACTATCAACAGCAAAATCGGAATATGTTGTAGCAACAACTAATTGCATACAAGTATTATGGATCAAGGAAATGTTGAAGGACATAAAGGTAAAATGTAAGGAACCTATAATCATTTACTATGATAACATGGCAGCAATTGATATATCTAAGAATCTGGTATTTCACTCTAAGACTAAACATGTTTCTATAAAATTCAATTTTCTAAAAGAAAATGTTGAAGCAAAAGAAGTGAAATTGGTTTATGTGAATACTAAAGAGCAGATTGTAGATATTTTTACTAAGCCTTTGCCTAAGGAGACTTTTGAATATCTTAGAGAGGAGCTTGGAGTTCTACCCCCACCGGTAGAGACTTAGACAGTTGATGGTTGTCATCAACCAGTAGAATTAATAGATAAATCATTTTCTGGCTTTGATGATTAGAGCTACTTCTCAAGGGGAATAGTTGGATAAATTGGTTAATTGGTATTTTGTTATAAGTTCTCTGAACTATTTGTCTTTGGTTTTTGTATTTCTTTGGCATTTGATGTCAAAGGGGGAGAGATATTATGGAAAAACACATTATCTTTTGGGGAGAGGTTATTCCTAGGGAGAGATATTATGTATTTTGATTTCTGGTTAATGATCTCTTTGGGAGATTGTTAGTTTTTGGTTTTTTTGGCATTTCTGTTCTAGCACTTTGATGGTTTTTCCATCTTGTGTTGCCATCAATGCCAAAGGGGGAGATTGTTGGTATTTTGGATGTGTTGCATTGGTTTTGTCATTGATGTTAACACTTTTTAACACTTGTCAACACTTATCAGCACTTGGAGATTCTTGATTATGTTCACCGACATGTTCAGTGATTTATGCACAGTCACCGGTATCTGGTTCAGGTTTACCGACAGGTTATATTATTCACCGGCACTTGGAATGACTTGGAGACTACTTGGTTATGTCGAAAACATTATTTGATCACTTGGTTTTGGTGATTTGGTTATTGATTTGTTCAGGTTTGCATATTTGTTGTTACCGGCAAATAGGTCTAGGTTATGCACTGACAAGCATATCTATTCCAAATCAGCACAACACGTTATGGACATGATTTATTATTATTGTAAATGCATTGAGCCAACATGATGCATCACATAATAATTTATTTGTAAATGATTTTATTGTAATATCTTTAGTGATCTGACCTACTCAATTGGTTTTAAGTTAAGGTATAAATGTAAGATCTCATTTGTGAGATTGGTATGCGATTGGAAAAAGGATTGTGATAAGGTATATGTGAAAATAAGTAGAGCTATACATGCAAACATCATTTGAAGATTGAAGTAAGGTTTTGAAGAAGGCATATCAGAGCTAAAATGGTACTGAATCCAGCATATGAAGATGCTATTTTGTGCAGTACAATATCATTGGATTTAACCATCCAATTGTAGTCAATGTGACTCTCGTTTTGTGATTGTGCAGTGAGCTCTAGGCAGCTGGCCTTTCTGCATGTCCAGACTACACATTGTACACACATACTATCTGTAGTAGTATCATCTGGTTGTGGGTAAGGCTTCCCACCATGGTTTTTTGGTTCAGGAGCACCCCTTCAAGCTCTCCCTCCTTTTTTTTTTGTTGGTATTATGCTTCTTATGAAGCCATTGTATATAAAATAATGAGCCAAGTGCTCATAGGTCCTAGGTAGGGTCCTAGAGGGGATCTTAGGGGTCATAAGTCAAAATTGTGATTGCTTTGGAAAATGGAGGCTATGTGTGTCTTGGAGGTGTTTAGGGGTCCTTCATATCATGGTGGTGACCTTAGGTTGGCCCATTGTGGGTCTAGGAGTCATGAAGAGCAACATTGGGAAAGTTGCTCAAAAGTTGCATGACAACTTTTGAAAGTTGTCAAGCAACTTTTCCACCATGTTGTCAAAATCGTTAGGTTGGCATGGAAAACCCTAAATGTGGCACACCAACTGAGGTATGGGTAGTATAAGATGTTTTAAAACCTAAGTTAAAGGGTTGGTTGTCAGAGATTGTATGACTCAAGCAAACTGTATTGACTGTGACTGTTTTTGGGTTACCAATCTATTTGAATGAAGTTACCAAGAAAGAAAATGGATTGATTTGTGATCAAATCTATGTGGAACATTTTCTTTGATGTATTTATCTTCATTGTGAGTGATTAGATTAACTTTTTGATTACCAGTAGAGTGTGTTTGTAAATAGTTTGTGAATTGCAGTCTTACTATCCAGTTTTGGACCGGTTTGAGTAAATGAAGTCTTGACTCCATTCCCTATTGTGGAACCACCATGAAAACATGGGGAATGGATGTAGAGACCCTGTACTATAGTCCCAAGAAATAAGGGCCCTTGGAAATGCAAGGAGGCCAAGCATATACCCATTCCTAGGTGAGACTGGATGGTGTCGGTTAGGAATGGTTGTTGGTGTAGAGGTCTTGGAGAGCAAGGTTGATTAGTGGAGAGTGCATCCTTTGAAGGAAGTGTAGAGGAGTGAGTGAAACATCATTGGTGTGAAGGAGGAGCCTCCACCAATCCAAACAAGGTGGCTAGAATACAAAACCTTCACTGTGACCCAGATAGACTCTAAAACCCTCACAAAAACCCTCAAAAACCTAAAAATCCACCAAGGACAGAGTACGGAAACCTGGAGGCCTAAAACCTAGAAAATCCTTGAGTCCTTGCCAAATGAATGGCATTCCTTTTTGGGAGATTGGGTTGTTTGTGCATCATTTGTGAGAAGGAGCCCTAGAAGACCGGTTAGGAGGCCTAATTGGTCCTAATCCTTGTAGCCCTTTCTGAAGGCAAAAACATGAAATTGTGAAATCAGTAAGGGGTTAAAGGCTTGAAACCTCCTGGGGGCTCACGAATGGGTGGAAAAACCTTGAAAAAGACCTAAAGAAACCTTGCTAAGACCTTGGGAAATGTGGAACAAGTTTAGCCCTTATTAGCCATAGTAAGGGGATTTGAGTCTCATGAGGAGGTGAGACCTTAGGAGTAGCATTGCAACTCATTGGTGGGTGGATTGGCCATGGTCAGGGGATTCCTCAAGCAAAGGGAAGTCCTAAAGACCCTAGGGTGTGTAGAGAACACCAGGTGATCCTAGTAAAGGATCCAAGAGCATAGACTAGGCTAGTCTATCCCTAACCGCATCCCATCAGATTGGTATCAGAGCAAGTTAAAGACTTGTTGGACTATGTATGTCTCTATATACTAGTGAATCAGTAGGGGAGAGTAGAATGGTCACTAATGCAGAGCTAGCTAGAGAGGTGGAAGAATAGAAGGAGAAAAATAGACTTCTTGAAGAAGCTGTGAGTGAGATGAGGGATAAACTGCAGGAAGTGGTGGATCAGAGGACACAAGAACCTTGGGATGAAGACACCAAGGGTAAAGGCAAGAAGAATATAGACATAGATGACATTATCCCTAAACTGGATCCCTTGTTCAGTGAAGAACCTTTTGTGAAAGCTATTAAGGCCTTGAACACCAAAGCCTTTGAAGGGTTGCCACATTTCAGTGGAAGAATGGATATAGACACTATTATGGAATGGATTGAGGGTATGGAAAACCACTTTGAGTGTGAAGGAGTGACAGAGGCTCAGAAGGTTAAAGTTGCCAAATCAAGATTGAGGGGAGTAGCTTTGACATGGTGGAAGTACCTGCAAGAAGAAAGAGTTAGTATGGGCAAGCTACCTATTGCAAATTGGAAAGCTATGGTGGGTAGGATTAAGGAGAACTACTTGCCAGAGGATTATGAAGTCCAACTTCATAAGAAGAGACAAGGATTGAAGCAGAAGGATCTTGATGTGGCCTCCTACATGGAGGAGTTTCAAAAGCTATGTCTTAGGTCCAAAGTCCAAGAAGATGAATCCATTAAGGTGGCTAGGTATCTAAGTGGCCTAAAGTGGAACATTCAAGAGGAGATAAGCCTATGGACTCCTACTACTATCCAGAAGTGTCATCAACTTGCTGCCAAGGTAGAAGAGAGGAACAAAAGGAAAGGAGACTCCAATAATAGGGGTAGAGGCAGAGGTAGAGATCAAGTGAACCATCGAGGTGGTTACAAAAGCAAGTCAAGTGAGCAGAGAAACCAAGGAGAAGCCAAGTTGACTGAACATGGTAGTGAAACCAATCCTAGAGGTGGACATTCTAGAGGAAGAGGTGCACAAGGTGGACCTAATAGGGGTAGAGGTACCGGCAGAGGTAACTCTTACTTTGCAACAATGAAGTGTTACAATTATGGACAATTGGGACACCCGACATATAGATACCCTGACAAACCTACATCATCCAATAGTGGAAAGAGGGTTGCTTATGCACATGAAGACTCTTCAAGTAGCAAAACACTTGATGTGGATCATATTGAATCAGAGAGCGGAGAAAATATGATGTTCAATAGGGTCTTGATAAGGCAGCTAGTCAAGAGTGAACCTAAGCATAGGAGAGCATTGTTTAGGGTAAGGTGCAAGATTCTTGGTAAAGTGTGCAAGGTGATAGTTGATTCAGGCTCAACTGATAATATCATATTAGAAGAGGTAGTTAGGAAGCTAAAACTCACAAGGATACCCCACACTAACCCATACAAGGTGACATGGTTGAATCATGAGCAGAGTGTGTTGGTCAATGAACATATTTGGGTAGAGTTTTCCATTGAAGGATACAAGGAAAGAATCCTTTGTGATGTGTTGCCAATGGATGCATGTCACTTGTTGCTAGGAAGACCCTAGCAATTTGATAGGAAGGTGATCTATGATGGAGAGGAGAACTCCATTTCCTTTAAGAAGGACAACAAGACCTTCAAGATTCAGTCTTTGATAGAGAATGAAGAGGGAACTTCAAGAACACCTAGTGTTTTATTGGCTACTGGTAAAGAGTTTTTGAACTTGCTACATAAGGAGGAGATAGTGAAGTGTGCCATCTTTGTGAAGCCAAAGGAGGAAGAAGACAAATTGTAGGCAGAGATACCCAAGGAGGTGAAGAACATGTTGCAAGAGTATAAGGATATAGTGAGTGATGGAGCACCTGCAACACTCCCACCAAGAAGGTCTATAAGTCATCAAATAGACTTTGTTCCTAGTGCATCCTTACCTAACAAGGCTGCACATAAGCTCACACCTGATCAAAATAAGGAGGTAGCAAGGCAAGTGCAGGAGTTATTGGAACAAGGACTGATTAAGAAGAGCATCAACCCATGTGCAATCCCGGTAGTGCTAGCATCCAAAAAAGGAGGTAAATGGAGACTTTGCATGGACTCAATAGAAATCAATAGGATCACCATAAGGTATAGGTTTCCTATTCCTAGAATAGAGGATCTAATGGACTGTTTAGGAGGGGCTATGTATTTCACCAAGTTAGACCTTAAAAGTGGTTATCACCAAATAAGAATTAAGGAGGGTGATGAGTGGAAGACTACTTTTAAAACCATAGAAGGATTGTATGAATGGCTTGTGATGCCATTTGGACTCACCAATGCTCCAAGCACCTTCATGAGGTTGATGAATGAGGTCTTAAAAGACTTCACAGGTAGATTTGTGGTAGTGTACCTAGATGACATACTCATCTATAGCAGAACCAAAGAGGAGCATCTTGAGCATTTGAGGTTAGTCTTAGAGAGGTTGCATGAGGAGAAGCTATCCATCAACCTAGAGAAGTGTGACTTCTTGAAGCAAGAGATGGTCTACTTAGGATTTGTGGTGTCTAAAGGAACCTTGAAGATGGATCCAAGCAAAGTGGAGGCAATCTTGAATTGGCCTGCACCTAGAACAGGGACTGAGGTAAGAAGTTTCCATGGATTAGCTCAATTCTATAGGAAGTTTGTGAGGAATTTCAGTGGCATATGTGCACCAGTCCTTGACACCATCAAAGGAGGTCTTAAAACTAAGTTTAAATGGATAGAGCAGGCTAACAAAGCATTTTAATTGTTGAAGCAAGAAGTAGCCACAAAACCTATCCTTCTTCTACCTGCGTTTGATAAGCTATTTACTTTGGAGTGTGATGCAAGTGGAATTGCAGTAGGCGGTGTGTTGAGTCAAGAGGGAAGACCTATGGAATTTTTCAGTGAGAAGCTTAATGAAGCAAAGAAGAAGTACTCAGCCTATGACCTAGAGCTATATGCATTAGTGCAGTCTCTAAAGAAGTGGAGACATTATCTACTCCCAAAGGAATTTGTAGTGTTCACAGACAATCAAGCATTGAGTTACATCAACACTCAAGAGAAGCTAAGTAATAGGCATCTGAAATGGATGGAATAGCTCCAATCCTTCACCTTCACCATCAAGCATAAGAAGGGACAACTTAACAAGGTGGCAGATGCATTAAGCAGGAAGTTGTTGACAGTTCAAGAACTACAGTTGCAAAGCATAGGCATAGAGGGTTTCAAAGACCTCTATGAAGAAGATGAAGACTTCTCATCAGCTTACAAGGTTTGTAAAGAGTTTGAGAACCATTTCCATGGTGAGTATGTAGACTACACTCTCCAAAATGGTCTCTTGTTCAAGGGTAACCAATTGTGTGTACCTAGAGGATCTATGAGGGAGAACCTCATCCAAGAGAAACATAATGGTAGTTTGAGTGGACACTTTGGGATTAATAAAACCTTAGATTTAGTACAGAGGTACTACTATTGGCCAAAGTTGCCAAGAGATGTGAAGAGGTATGTAGAGCAGTGTGGTGTTTGCCAAAGAGCCAAAGGTGGATCAAGCAATGCTGGTTTGTATCAACCATTGCTGGTCCCAAATAGACCTTGGGAATGTATAAGCATGGACTTTGTAGTAGGACTTCCCAAGACTAAAACATGTATGGACAACATCTATGTGGTAGTAGATAGATTTTCCAAGATGAGTCATTTCATTCCATGTAAGACTACACATGATGCTAGCTATGTTGCACATCTCTTCTTCAAAGAGATTGTTAGGATTCATGGAATCCCTTTAAGCATTGTTTCAGACAGGGACAACAAGTTCATGGGTCATTTTTGGCAAACATTATGGAGGAGACTAGGAACTAACTTGTCATTTAGCTCAGCTTACCATCCACAAATAGATGGTCAAACTGAAGTCATCAATAGAGTGTTAGGCAATTTGTTGAGATGTCTAACTAAGGAATATGGTTAGACATGGGACCTTATCATTCCTCAAGCAGAGTATGCATATAATGACAATGTGAATAGGACCACTGGTAGAAGTCTTTTTGAGGTTGTGTATGGCAGACATCCAAGGGGAGTATGTGAGTTGAGAGACCTTAGTACTTTGGAGATGAAGAGTGGGCAAGCAGAGGACTTCACTCAAACCATCAAGGAAGCTCAAGAGAAGGTTAAGAAGGCCATCCTTTAATCCACTCAAAAAATGAAGGCCAAAGTGGATGAGAAAAGGAGAGAAGTTCAGTTCAAGGTGGGTGACTATGCGATGGTATATTTGAGCAAAGCTAGGATGCAAAGTGGTAAGCCTACCAAACTGCAGATGAAGAGGGTAGGACCTCGTGAAATTATAGAAAAATATGGTGAGAATGCCTATAAGGTTTATTTACCTTCAGACTTAGACATTTCACCAGTCTTTAATGTTGCTGATCTGGTAATGTACAAGGGAGAGATACCAGAGCAGACTGAGAACCAAGCCAAGGTGTTACAAGACTTGGATGTCAACACCTTACCTCAAGTAAAGAGGCCTAAAGCAGTCGAGATCTTGGAATCAAGAGTGAAGAAGTCTACCAGACACTAGGTCTACATGGAGCACTTAGTGAAATGGGCAGATCAAACAGTATATGAAGCTACATGGGTAGAGGAGAGCAAGTTTAGGAAGCTTGGCATAAACCTGGCTCTCATCTCTTCTCCTATTTCTTAATTGTGTGTAGAGGGTGAGTATGGTGCAGAAGCACCCTTTAAGGCTCTCCCTCCTTTTTTTTTTTTTGGTATTATGCTTCTTATGAAGCCATTGTATATAAAATAATGAGCCAAGTGCTCATAGGTCCTAGGTAGGGTCCTAGAGGGGATCTTAGGGGTCATAAGTCAAAATTATGATTTCTTTGGAAAATGAAGGCTATGTGTGTCTTGGAGGTGTTTAGGGGTCCTTCATATCATGGTGGTGACCTTAGGTTGGCCCATTGTGGGTCTAGGAGTCATGAAGAGCAACATTGGGAAAGTTGCTCAAAAGTTGCAAAAGTTGCATGACAACTTTTGAAAGTTGTCAAGCAACTTTTCCACCATGTTGTCAAAATCGTTAGGTTGGCATGGAAAACCCTAAATGTGGCACACTAACTAAGGTATGGGTAGTATAATATTTTTCAAACCCTAAGTTAAAGGGCTGGTTGTCAGAGATTGTATGGCTCAAGCAAACTGTATTGACTGTGACTATTTTTGGGTTACTAGTCTGTTTGAATGAAGTTACCGAGCAAGCAAATGGATTGATTTTTGATAAAACCTATGTGGAACATTTTCTTTGATGTATTTATATTCATTGTGAGTGATTAGATTAAATTTTTGATTACCGGTAGAGTGTGTTTGTAAATAGTTTGTGAATTGCAGTCTTATTGTCCAGTTTTGGACCGGTTTGAGTAAATGAAGTCTTGACTCCATTCCCCATTGTGGAACCACCATGAAACCATGGGGAATAGATGTAGAGACCCTATACTATAATTGCAAGAAATAAAGGCCCTTGGAAATGAAAGGAGGCCAAGCATATACCCATTCCTAGGCGAGACTGGATGGTGCCCGGTTAGGAATGGTTGTTGGTGCAGAGGTCTTGGAGAGAAAGGTTGATTAGTGGAGAGTGAATCCTTTGAAGGAAGTTTAGAGGAGTGAGTGAAAAATCATTGGTGTGAAGGAGGAGCCTCCACCAATCCAAACAAGGTGGCTAGAATACAAAACCTTCACTGTGACCCAGATAGACTCTAAAACCCTCACAAAAACCCTCAAAAACCTAAAAATCCACCAAGGACAGAGTACGGACACCTGGAGGCCTAAAACCTAGAAAATCCTTGAGTCCTTGCCAAATGAATGGTAGTCCTTTTTGGGAGATTGGGTTGTTTGTGCATCATTTGTGAGAAGGAGCCCTAGAAGACTGGTTAGGAGGCCTAATTGGTCCTAATCCTTGTAGCCCTTTCTGAAGGCAAAAACATGAAATTGTGAAATCGGTAAGGGGTTAAAGGCTTGAAACCTCTTGGGGGCTCATGAATGGGTGGAAAAACCTTGAAAAATATCTTAAGCAACCTTGCTAAGACCTTGGGAAATATGGAACAAGTTTAGCCCTTATTAGCCATAGTAAGGGGATTTGAGTCTCATGAGTAGGTGAGACCTTAGGAGTAGCATTGCAACTCATTGGTGGGTGGATTGGGCATGGTCAGGGGATTCCTCAATCAAAGGGAAGTCCTAAAGACCCTAGAGTGTGTAGATAACACCAGGTGATCCCAGGAAAGGATCCAAGAGCATAGACTAGGCTAGTCTATCCCTAACCCCATCCCATCATTTTTCCCCTTACAGGGTTTCCACGTACAAATATTTGTGTTATGTGTTGTGGATGTTTTTGTCTTTCTGTTTCATGCATTAATCTTTACTGGTACTACAATTAATTCTTAAAACTATTTACCGGCATAAAGTTTGGTGTACCTGCATTAAGCATTAAGTTTTGGTTTGAATTTATTGGACAACTGATTCACCCCCCCCCCCCCCCCCCTCCCCCTCTCAGTTGTCTCCTAGACCTAACATAAGAAAGGATCCCAACATTCTTTACATTTCAAAATTTCAGCATTCTTAATTTATTTTGTAAATTTCCAAAAATGAATCTTTATAATGCCTAAATTTTGGGACTTGTTTGAAATTCAAAATGGATAGCATAGAATAGTTTCTATTCATTTTTTGAATCAAAGGGTGTCTTTTATTTTAATTTTTTTAAGAGGTTTTTGAAAATATTTTTTTTAAAGTTATTTTAATAGTGGAATTGGCAATTTGTTCGTTTTTGGGTCAAATAAAATATGTAAAAAAACAAATTATTTTATTGAATTGTGATGCATTTGGATAGGGGAATGAATTCCTTATTCACAAATTGTTGAGATAAATACAATTAGATCATGAGTAATTTAATTTGGGTGAATAAAATTTGTTTTTTTTTTTGTTCCATGTTCCTAGTTGGGGAATTTGATGATCCTAGGTATTAAGTGCTAGAGAGTAGATTGGGAGTGCCTCCTAATATTTTCTTGGCCCAAAGTTGCCCATTGGATATCTCATTGGAGATTATCTTAGACAAGTGATAATTAATAAAACACGTCAATAATAAATTAACTAAGATAATTGATGCTCCATCATGCCTAGAGTGCTCATATAGGCTCAATATGAGTGTGGAAGATATGCCCACTCAAGGAGTGTGCATTATGATATGATTTTATGCTTTAAGGTGTAAATGGTAAAATTAACTTGGGAACTTTATATTTGTGATTAAAATGAACCTAATACATCTTGGAATGGTTTAAGATGATGTTGTAATCCTTGTTGGAAATATGCTGAAATTGCTTATGTGTTGTCATTGATGTCAACACTGTGCTCCAGTTGGATATGGTTCTTTCCCAGTTGGTTACTGTTATCCCGATTGGATTTGTCCTAGTTGGACTTGGTTATTAGTGATTCTGATCTGGTATGATTAGATTGGTTGTTTCAGTTTTGGATGGTTATTCAAGTTGGTTATATGCTTGTCACATTTAGTTGGTTCACGATTTGGTGCTCCGGAAGCTATCGCTTATGTTCTAGATTGCCGGTTGGTGATATTCAATGATTTGGTTAACTGATTTTGCTTCGGCTTATTGAAATAATTCCTAACATGTTGAAGGTGTTCTTGATCATGTTCTAATTGTTTGGTGGCTTCGCATTGGCTGGCGTGATGATTTGGTGGTCCTATTTGGACTCGATTGGTTGTTCTATGTTATTGCACTGAGGGTTTCTATCGATTGGTGAAACATACTGATATAGGTCTTAGCATAATTTTTGATAGATATAATTGATTTGGAATTTGAATTAGATCCATGCTATGTAATGTAAATCATAATATTGGTTTGGTGGTATCATGTGATGTAATTTTTTCAATTATGGTTTATGGGTTTAGGGTTTAGCCGACCTTGTTACCAAGGTTGATGATTTGTATTTATAGGAGAATTATTCATGTAATTTAGATGTCAGTATGGTTATGTCTACATAATTAGAGAGAGGTTTATGTGAGAAAAGATATATCATTCAGTGAAGGTTTGAGAAGGTTTTAGTATTTCAGGGAAGACATTTGTTCTTAACCGAAACTGTATCAAGCATTAGGAGATGCTACTTTCATAGTTTATTTTCTTCGGATTGTAGTCCAATGTTAATGTAAGTTAGTGAGACTTATTTTTGTGATGAGTAGTTAGCTCTAGGTGGTTGGCCTAATTGCAAGTGCAAATCCCCATTGCAATTATTTCACATACTACTGTAGAAGTATTATCTTCCTGTGGGTAGGGTTTCCCACCATGGTTTTTCCCTTTACCGGGTTTTCCACATCAAAAATATTGGTGTTGTGTGTTATGTGTTTTCATGCTTTATCTTTCACCGTGTTATTTATATTGTGCTCTGGTAAATGGTTCATAATCTGCATTAATTTCTTATACTTGTGGAAAACTAATTCACCCCCCCCCCTCTCAGTTTTCTCTTGGTATCAAACATTCTAATAATTGGTATTAGAGAGAGGTCCTCTCTGCTAAATCTTGATTGCTTGAGGAGATCCGATGGCATCAAATTCTACATTTAATCCCTATTAGAAGGAGAGTCCCATATTTGATGGTACAAGTTACAATATATGGAAGGAGCGAATGAAGATTCATATGAGATGTCTTGGAGCTGAAGTTTGGGAGATAACAGAGAAAGGGTATACACCTCATGATCCTAATTCTAGAACTCTGACACCTCCTAATGAGTAGAAGAAAGCTGATAATGATGTCAGAGTGAAAGAAGCATTGTTAAGTTCCCTATCAGATGAGAAGTTGTTAAATGTCATAGAAATGGAAATTGCAAAGATCTAGTTGAAGCTTGAAACTCTTTATGAAGGTGACCAAGTAGTAAATATTGCAAAACTTGAATGTTACCGAGTGAGATATGAAACTTTGAAGATGAAAGAAGATGAGAAGATAAATTCTTTCATGCATAGAGTGAATGATATTGTCATGGGAATCAAATGATGCAGTAGAAATGTTAATGAGGATGAGGTTGTGTCAAAGATTCTGAGATTTCTACCTTCGACTTACAAAATGAAGGCTACTGCAATAAATGAACTTCAGTCAATGTCAAATACCCTTGTTACCAGAGATACATTAGTTGGGAAATTAAATTTTTTTGAACTTGAGGAACTTGGAGATCAGAGTGCTACTAAAACCAAGACTACATTTAGATCATCTACCTCCAGTAAGAAGAAGACAGACTAGAAGAATTTATATGCTAAAGATTTGGAAGACATTGAGAGAGAAGACAAAGAACTTGAAGAGTTGGAAACCCTAATTGCTAGACGAATCCCTAAAGGACCAATTGGAAGTAAGTATGAAGGAAAAGTTCCTTTTAAATGTTTTTCATGCAATAAGATTGGTCATTTTTCTTCTAGATGTCTCGAAAGAGCTACTAGGAATCAAGAAAGATTTATGAGGAATCATAAACCTAATCCGGAATATCAGAGAAGAACTATATTTAAAAGGAATAAGCATAAATCATCTTACTATGCTGGTGATGATGATTTTGGTATTATTGATGATGATGAACCTATGAGTGGATCCAATAATGGAAGCTCTGGTAAAGATTGGGTCTTTATTGCTATCAAGGATGATTCTCTGGAACCTATCATTGATGCAAATCATTATGAGGAGAAGGCTCTAACTGCTAAAATTAAAGAGAAGGATGAATGAATTATAGAAAGTGGTTGCTCACATCACATGACTGGCAACAAGAGGGAATTCCTATCTTTGCAAGAATTTGATGGTGGATTAGTCAAATTTGGAGACAACAAGGCATGCAAGATCAAAGGCAAAGGAACAATATCCTTAGATGGTAAGAATAATACTGACAATGTTTATTATGTTGAAGGTTTGAAGAATAATCTTTTGAGTGTAGGCTAGATGGTGGATAGAGGATTTCATTTACAATTCAAAGATGTAAAGTGCAAGATTATCAATAGATCTAGTTTGGAAATTGCATCTGGAACTCAGACCGAGGGAAACATCTTTCATTTGAACTATGGTGAGAAGGCTTGCTTGATTACTTAGATTGATGAAAGTTGGCTATGATATAAGAGGATGTGTCACATGAATTTTGATTGCATAGTGAAGATAAGTTCAACTTAGGGTGTCAAAGATTTGCCCAAGATTATCAAACCTCATAATCCAATATGTAGAGAATGTCAAATGGGTAAGAAAGTTAGAACTTATTTCAAAAGCATACATGATATATCCAATGAAATTCTTCATCTTATTCATACTGATCTATGTGGACCGGCAAGGACTAAAAGTTTTCAAGGTGATATATACTTTATGTTGCTTATTGATGATTACTTTAGAATGATGTGGGTTGCATTTTTGAAAGAAAAATCAGAAGCTCTTGAGAAATTCAAAATTTTCAAAGCTATTGTTGGCCATTTTGATGAATTGATTAACAAGATTAATATTAGCATTTTGTAGTTCACACTCAAGTGGTCCTTCAACTAACGTTTGTCCCTTAAACGAATGGATTATATCCACACACACATCTTTGATACTGCAAATTCCTTCTTGATTGACCTCATTTGCATTTTGGAGTTGATATATTTGTGCACATGATGAAGTAGATTCTTTTAATAGATTTTGTCTCCTTTCAAACTCAACTTCTTCTAGACTAATAGTTAGTCCAACTTGAATATCCCTTAGCTATTGCATATCTGATCCGTGTTTGTGCTTCTTGTGGCATTGCTTCTCTATCTTTGTCATTTCCTTTCCTTTTTGCATATGCCTCTTTTCTCTAGATTCTGAGTTTTTCTTGCCTTCTTTCTAACTTCATCTTTTGTTCTTCTATAGACAAGTCTTCTTTCATGATAGCTACTTGATCTTCATTATGTTCTTTACTTGATGTAGTGGATAAGACATCTGGACTCCATTCGTATTCATTGGAGTTTGTTTATGAATCCCGATCCAAGATTACTCCACTATACTATACTGGAATGTCATATGGTACAAAGAGTTCTCTAATTTCTGCCATCTCTATTTTTACTGCTTCTGGAATATCTTGTGAAGATTTTGCCTTTGTTTGTATTTTCAGAACTTGTTGACAAGATTTTTCTTCACCTTGGATGATGATCTCCTCCTCTTTCTTTTCATGTTCTTCTTGCTTCTTTTGTTTATTGGTTACTGTTTCAGCCGCTTGATGTAACTTTTCTTGCCAATTTTCTTCTTTAGAAACTGATTTATTTCTCCATTTTTGTTGTTGATGATTATGTTGCTTTTGATTAGACTTCAGATATCTTAGCCCGGATTTATCTTCTGTGGATTGTGAGTGTGGACAAATAGGTTCTAAAATACCTTGATGTTGCTTACCAATTGGTCCTTTTCCTTCGTATCCCATCTTTTGCATGATTTCATATCCTTTGCCATATTGTTTTATGGGAATATTGACTTCTATTGTTGTTTCTATAGTTTTATCTTCATCTTTGTCTAACCAACCAAGAATGTCTTTGTCTTCATTTTCCTCTTCAAGAGTTCCAGCACTAACAAAGGTTCCTTTAAACATATGTTTTGATTTTCCTGATGCCTTTGATTGAATATTTGTAGGTTTCCCATATGACTTAGGGGAAAGTGGAAAATTTTGCAAAGAATACTTTCCCATTCCTTCATCATTTAACTTGAGCTTTTCTTCAAAAGTTTCCCATAATTTTGCTTGAATTTCCTTAATAGGATATACTGGTTCTCTGTTATGTGGAACTCTTGTATCTTGTGTTGGCTACAAATTATTGCAATATTGACTAGAATCTGCAATTATAGTGATTTCTTTTCCTTCATGGGGAAATTTTACACATTGATGATATATAGAAGGAATTGCTTGCATCTTGTGAATCCATGGTCTTCCCAGAAGAATATTGTAGGAGAGGTTCAAATCTAAAACTTGCCACAATGTATCCTTTTCCACAGGTCCTATCTTTATTGGTAGCACAACAGTTCCTTTTGAATAATGTTCTGCTTCATCATAAGCCTTGATGGTTATTTTCTTTTTCGGATCTACTGCATTCTCTGAATATCCCAAAGCTTTTATCAAACTTAATGCACAAATGTTTAATCCAACTCCTCTATCTATGAGCACACATTTGACACGAGTTTTATTTACGAAGACTTCAACATGTAAGGGAGCATTGTGAGGATGTTGCAAGGATGTGTCATCATTTTCAGAAAATGATAAGGAATGAGGAGCTATGAGGTGTCCTACCATATTTTGGAACTGATCTATATCCAAATCTTTTGAAACTATTGTTTCCACTAAAGATTTCTCCAAAATGTCCTTATGCATAGGTGAAATCTTGAGAAGTTCCAGAATTGATATTTAAGCGAGTATTTGTTGTAATTGCTCTACTAAATTGTATTGTTGTGGATTGGGTGTTGGATCTTTTGTTACACCTGGAAAGGTAACCTTTTCTTTGCTTCTCATGATAACATTGATTGGTTCTGAAGATGAATTTTCATTAACAATGATTACATTTACCACATCATCGTATGTATAAGTGTAATTCACTTTGGTTTTTCCTTTGTCATCTTTTAATTGGGACAATTTTCCTTTGTCATAATTTGGGAGTGGAGTTTTGAAAGCCAAGTGTGATTCATTCGTTTTATGGCTATCCACTGTAATGGTTCCATTATCAATTAGATCTTGGATAAGGTGTTTCAATCTCTGACAATCATTTGTTAGGTGTCCTTTATTCCGATGGTAGTTGCAAAAATGATTGTCATTCCACCAATTGGGCTTGATTGGTGGTTCATAATTTCTTGTTTCTAGCAAAACAATCAATTTATTAGCAAGTAAAGTTTTTAGAGCTGATTCTAAAGATTCTCCAATGTTTGTGAATTTTCTTCGAGGATTAGAGAAAAAGGACTTAGCTTTGTTGTTTTCTGGATTGTTATTGCTTGGGTTTTGACTTGATAGATTGAAAATTGGCTGTTGTTGTTTTGTATTACTATTATTGTCATTCCCTTCACTGCTGACATTCCTATTCTTTGACCAGAACTTGGGTTTGTCATTGTTGTTGTTGTTGTTGTTATTGTATGAATTATTGTAAAGTTTTAGTTCTCCTTTCTTTACCATTGCGTTCTCTATTTTTAGTCCATTCTCGATCATTTTGGCAAAAGAGGGAGGACATTGCATCCTTAGTTGATAACTCATTTCACTGATAAGATTATCAATGAATATGTCCATTTTTTCTTGATCAGGTACATCTCGGGGATACCTATTAAACATGTGTTTCCATTGTTGTAAGAAAATCATTAAGGATTCACCATTCTTTTGTTTAACATTGCAAAGATCTAGCATCGTTATTTCATTCCTTATATTGTAGGAATATTGTGAAATAAACCTATTCACAAGTTCTTCAAAGGATTTGATTCCATATGGTAATCTTGAAAACCATTCCATTGATTGTCCATTTAAACTCCTAGGAAAAAGACGCATAAGGTAAGTTTCATCGTGACCAAATTCCATGCTTATAGTACAAAACTCCCTAATGTGATCTTGAGGATCAGATTTTCCATCATATTTGTCATATTTAGGAATCTCGCAATGTTGTGGAAATGGTATCATATTGAAATTTTTATCAAAAGGATATGGGCATATATCTTCTAATGAATATTTCTTGGAGCTTGTCCCATTTTGTATGTCTTGTATTTGTTGTTGAAGAGTTTGTACTTGTTAAGTAAGGTTTGATAGGGGATTATCTACATAGTTTCTTCTTGTTTCTTCATGAGTCTTTTTGTCACTACACTCTTTTCTTTTATCATCCCTTTATTTCCTTGTTTCTCCGTTACTTTCTTTGTTTATGTCCTTGTTATTTGGATCATCTGTGTTTTGGGTGTTACTTGTCTCTACATCTTGTTTCAAGCTTTCCATGTTAAAGTCTTGTGGTAGTTTAGCTCCAGATTTTGCCAACATTAAGAGATATTTTTCTTTTTGTTTTGCCAACAATTTTTCCATTAGCCTATCAAATTTGAAATCTTGCTCAAGGTCTCTAATGGTGCTATTGACTGCTTCTTCGTGAACAACGGTAAATCCAAAAGTGTGGAATACAAGAGTATCTTCTTCCTCCATTTGTTGTTGTTTTCTAAGTTGCTCATGTTGGGCTCTAGTCCAAATTGGCATGTGATTATTTCAATGTTGTTGAAATTCCCAAAGGACAAAGTCAATAGGTGATTATTGGTTTAGGAAGATATGCTTTGTTGATCTTACCACTATTGTTTTTTCATTGGGATAAAGCATCTCTTTGTTGAAAGGAACGTCTTTGTAGAGTTTCACCGTCAAATTCTGTACCGCGGCCACGTAAGTAGTGACAAAAATGGTGTAAGAATGTCCTATGTTTCAATAAGATCTTGCAATTGATATACAAGAATCTTATCCTTTTCTGAGTAGCTTTATAATTGGGTTTTCTTTTCTTAAGGTGATACTTAAAAGTCATATAAACATTTGACAATTCACAAGTTTGTTTGATTCCAAAGTTGGTGCGATTTTGGTTTTGATATAACCTAGGTTCAAACTAGGAAAGATATATCCAAGATTAAGAACCTAGTATAGATTTGATCAAGCTTCGTGATAGAGGATTTGATTATCTTGATAAGAAACTTGACAAAGATGTTGATTTTTGCACTTAATATAATTGAATCAATAGCTTGTTAAATGTTGATGTTTATAGAACCTTTTGAGTATAACTTGTTGGATTAGTAACCTAGTTGTTTGAGCTAGTTTGAAAAGTATGTGATGGTTTAGAGACAAAACCTACTTCAAGAATTATTTTGTTGTTGATGTTTTGATACTTTGATTTTGGTCTGGTGTTTCAAATGTTGGAAAGCTTTTGTATTACCCTTTTTTATCAAACTTTTTCAAAAATTTGTTGGATTTTTTCTCCCTTGTAGATGATAATTTTCTTCATTTTTTGACCATTTGGAACATGTTATAGACATACAAGACACAATGTTTAATAAACAAAATGCACAAGCAAGTACAATCCCTATGGCAGGTTGAGACAATAGTTGTTGAATCTCACGTGGAGTTTCCCTCGAGGCTACGCTATTCAAAGTGGATATTTAGATGATTGACCCCACTGGTTCCACCCTCGACACTCACTTCTTCAGAGCAGCCAAGCACCAGTTTCCATGAAATCTCCCCATGGCAAACTTTATATCTCTACTAGGAACCGTATATATGTGAGCCGCTTCAAAGGTCTGACCTCCTGCGCCAACAACTAGAAGGATTTTGACAACTAGTACAAGTGGTTTTTAGTAAAGGTTTTTGGTCATGTGGCCATACATGCGGCACTTTCAGGTCTGTAAATACAGAAGGTTCCCAGCCTATAAAGGTTACGCTCCATAGGGTTTATGGGGAAACATAGTGTCAGTATGAACTTATCAGCACATGTTGTTTGGGACTTTTGTCACAAACATGATTTATTTATAGTGGATTGGAAGGACTCAGTATTAGCCTGTTTCCACTTTAGGTTGTTCCCCTCTCACTGGCCCCCTCAAGGTAGCTCGGGAAGGCAGGCCCTCTAAAAGGATTTTAATTGCTTGAAAGTAAAGAAAGTGTAAAAGAGTGGGTTTGGCTTTTTGGTCACCCAATTAAGGGAAGAGAATATACCTACCACTTTCGAGACACAGAATATAAGTGTTCTTTTTAACCTTTTCAAAACAATTATTGGCTAAGTCCTATTTGGAGATGTTGCTCCAACATGCATGGTGTTCATTTTAGCCCTTTTAAAAGTCTATGTGCAACTATTTTAGAGAAAATACCAAAAATGCAAGTTGCATGCTGTCAATTCATCCTCTTAGTTAAAATAGATGAACAAGATATGATATATTACTTCCCAAATGAAGATTTTTAATTAGCTAGATGATAAAATGCATAAAATTTGCCTTAAATGCCATCCTGCACACACATGTTAGTAATCTGAAAAATCTAATTTCTTGGACATTCGGACCTGCAAGAAAATTTTGTTAGTTTTATGAACAGAAGCGCTAACCTAACATATGCACTATCTTTCTATTCAAAAGCACTAAACTGCAGATCAAAAGCGCTAACTTAGACTACAAAAGCATTGCTCTGTGGATACAAAAGCGCAATTTCTTTGACATATGCACTAACCTATGATGCAAATGCGTGAACCTGTGATGCGAATGTGCATAATTTAAGACAAAAGCGCTAACCTATATGACATGTGCACTAACCTATGATGCAAATGCGCAGTTTTTCAGACAAAAGCGCTAACCTGCATGACATATGCGCTAACCTATGATGCAAATGCGCTAACTTGTCGAACAAAAGCGCTGTCAAAATTCACACATGCGTGAATCTGCATTACAAATGCGTTAATTTAACTTTTTGCGAGATTTTTAAAGGTATATGTGAGGTCCAGCCCCATGGTGGGCGCCAAAATGTGTGAGCTTGAATTTCATCCTTAGAATGTTACCTGTAATAAAGTTAGTTTCACAAAATACAATGGAAATGCATACAGGAAATCCAAAAATCCACCATTGAAACTACATGAAATACATACTAAAATAAAACATTATTTTACCTTCATGGCTTATGTCTCATTATGTCCTAACTCCACTGTTCCTGGTTGTAGATGGTGTGCTCTTAGACAATGCATTGTTGGCTTCCAAGATGGCATATGAAGAATGAACTGATAACTTGTAGTTAATTGACACTATGATATGCAAATACTACATGATTATGCTAAAATGATTATACTATGATGCTATATGATAATTGCTATATTGCTATTTGCTTCAAAAACTCATGGATGCATAAGATTTGCTTGCAAAATGCACTTGTAGTCTCTTGAAGTCTAACTTGAAGATTCTTGAAGATTTACTCTCTCAACTGAAGCTCTTGATTTTATAGATTTTGAGAGGATAAGATGATGTGGCTCAAATCAATGGTCATGATCAGATCTACAGATTTGGAAGGCTGTGAGCAAAGGTGAAGGTTGAGAGAAAGGGGGAAGGAGAAGACAAGTGTCACTCATCTCACCTTGACTGGGTTGCTGACTGAGGGAATCTAGGGATGGTTGGAGGAAATTTAGGCATGAGAGGACAAGTGGACTCAAGTCCTTCCTAAGATGTAGAGGATGTTGGAGAGAATATAGAAAATGGTTATGAAATATGTGTATGTACACAATTTTCATTAAGTTTGGAAGTTGGAGATAAATGATGAATTAATATTTAAGAAATATTAATTTCTTTAGCCACATGTTTGATGAGTTGGCAAAGGGAAGATGAAGTGGAGATGAAGGGTGAGTTGGATAAGAAAGATTAAATAATTTTGAGAATTATTTAATATTTGAGACTATAGGATAGGAGAATAACCATTAAATATTGGATATTAATTGTTTGGAGGAGATAATTAAATATTAGATATTTAATTAATTAGAAGAATAAGATAATTAAATATTAGATATTTAATTAATTAGAGGAATAAAATAGATGAATTAATTAATAAAATATTAATTAATAGAAAGACATGAAAATGAATTAAATAAATTAATCTTTTCAAATTAACTATTTAATAGAAGATTAAATATTAGATAAATATTAAATAAATATAGAATATTTATTTAATTGCTCATAGCCAATTTTAGGTGTACACACACACACACACAAATATATATATATATATATATATATATATATATATATATATATATAAAACAAGTTTTACAAATATTTTAGGCCATGGGTTGGGGAGCTCACTGCTTTGAAGTTGTAAACTAAGATGCACTGCCTCAGAGCAAGATACAAATGATGGACTTGCACAACTAAATAACACTTCTTTAGGGAAAAATACAAAACATATGTCTAGATATAAAGGAAATAAAAGATTGAGCTGTATAGAGATTAACATTTATCAATATGTGGATAATAGTTCATTGATAAAGGCTCATTTGACTTATTAAACATTGTGACACTTTCACACCTCTGTTTCACTTGAAACTCGCATCATGTATCTCTCTATATAAACTGCATATTATATGCAAAGTAACCCAACCGATTTGCACTATATATATCAACTAGATCAACAATGTTCTTCATAAGGTCGACCAAAATAAGATGTAATCTTTGTATTTACCATCAACCCAAAAATGATCCATACACCTTATGTGAAACACACAAAGACATTATATTAAGCCGACACACCATCCAAATTTCCTCGAAAAATATCTTATGTATGTCATACACAACCGGACACAAAAATGAGGTTTTAAATGTACACAAACTTTTAATCCGAACCAAACTGAAATAAGTGGACCACCATAAAAGAAGTTAAGATATTCTAGGAGCATGATTTGATGACCCATAACACCCTTACAATATTAGCAAGATGAGGAATGCAACACATTCCTTCACAACAATAAAAAGTTCTACAAACTTTGATCATAATCATTTGAGCTTAACTCAATGTTGGCTAGACCAAAAAACATACACATATACTCCAGGAACACATAATGCTATCCTTATTTGCCATCCAGAACATTGTAGATAGATTCTAATGATCTGCCTAACATATGAATAATATATACACAATTTATACTCAACCAGACCAATTTGTACATAATTGGACTTCATTCGGACCAGAGAGTTGAAATCAATGATAATCTGAATGGTATATTTGCAACATGGGTCTATTAATTAATATATAGTCTATGCTTATGATGTTGAATAAGTTACCATAGAATGTGTCCTCTATCATGATGTTTTATGTATAGCAACTACTTGCTTATGATCCTTGAGTAGAATTGCCCTAGTTGTATTCACCTAAAAGTTGTAGGCCTTATCAATGCTTATTAGAATTTTTGCATGTTAATAGTTATATATAAAATGTTGAACTAGCTTACACTATAGTAATTATGTTTATAATTAATGAATGGCTAAATATAAAGGGGATTTTATTTATCAATAGTTTTGGTGCATCACCTTCTTTTGTTTGTGTTTCTCTACACCTTACACCGCACTCTCCCATTGTCTTCCAATTCACAGCTTAGATAGAACTTGGCCTTCTCAAGCAATTGCATGTGTGTTTGATCTATGTGTGTGGGCATTTGCCTAATTTGACTTGGTACTTTTGACTAATTGTTGAGTGCATTGTTTTAAAGCATCAACACTTGCTTAAATCATAACTTTGCCTACATTTCCAACCTCCTATCTATTCACATGGAAACATCACATATAAATAAAATAATAGAACTATCTATACAACACAACCATATAAAAAATACAATCAATAATTCATGATTATGTCTATCTAACAACAAATGATTTATTAGAAGCTTTCTTGCAAACTACAATAACTTAATAATTAACTATAATAAATTACTCAAAACCCATGTCCAAGCTACATAAGCACATAGTTAAACTTACGTAAATGTTTTATAACTTTTATTCAAGAAATAAGAATATAATAATCTACTATCCTTCACATCAAACTTTAAAAGTAACATTTTATGCTCTAATGCTATTAGAATATAATATTTTTGTTTTCTTATAGTGTTTTTTTGTTTTAACTTCATAGCCTCCTAGTCAAGATCCATGGCAAAAGATCCAACATTGATAGGAGTATGAAGTTGATTTAGGGTTATTTATCTCTTGGTCCCTTAGGTTGTTCAGTCTCGTGGACGTCATTAAAATCAATCAATCAATATCTTTTTAGCTGGATTCTTTCATCACAAAACTTGTCTACTTATGTTACTTTCATTATAGATTCTTCAATTATTTTTTAATTAGATTTTTTGTAGAATAAAATCATCTTAAATTATTGCAAGAATCTATTAAAATTGAGTAATGCTTGAGATTGAGATGAACACATTCCACAAAAAATCACTCAAGGCATGATTCCATCCTTATCCCTTTAAAATATCGCAAACCTTTTATTCAACAAAACCTAATCCTCAATAGACTAATTTTAAATCATTCTTTACCATTACTTAATCTAATAGCATAATTTATCCGATTTTTAAACTATTTTCTTTAACATTTAATAATTATTAAAAAACACAAACCAGTTACACACAATTAAAAGCACTTGAAATCACGAGTAAAAAAACTATTTATAAAATTAGCACCAAAATTTGAAGTATCCATAGCTTAAAATATTATTTTATCTTTGGAGAACAACCATTCCTATGCAAATAGAAAACATAAATTATACCTATGCTTTTGATCGTGGGGTTTCTTGGCTAAAGAGAAAATCCTGCAAACATGGGATAGTGGGAAATATCTCTATCGCAATTAAATAATTTTGTTATCTTAAAATAAAATAAAAATTAAATATATTCAGCTGCGTTGTTTTCCACGTAAATTGACGGGAGGACAAAACAAGAAAGGCAATTGACGTGAGGACAAAACAAGAAAAGCGAATATTGTTTTTTAATAGTTCTCATAGATATGGATGAAAAATACAAATTTTGGGGAATTAAATTATCTATGCCAAAACAAAAGGAAAATAAATAGAAAAATTTGAGAGCTAATTTTAAAATGCTTGCTCTGAAATGAGTGTAATTTGGTATATTTGTTTATTTATTTTAAATATATATGAAGAGTGCACATAGAACACCTCCAAAAAGGTCCTTGGAAATAGACCATGCCAATCTGTTTGATTAGATAAAAGATTCTTGTATATTTAATTTAGCTTAACTAGTTTATATAGAGATAAGTTAATTGAAGTGAGATTATGTATTATAAATATAAGAATATGTGATCACTGTAGGATTATGTGTCATGGATTAGATAAATATATTAAGCTATTGTTTCAAATTATGTACAAAATTAAATGGGATATTATGTTTTTTAACATTATGTTTTGTTTCTATTTTGAGTTGTGTTTGCGTGATCCATCTATAACTACTCTCATTTTCAAATATGCATAAAGCAAATGTAATAGACAAACAAACTTGTAGTCAATAAAGGACGAGGTTTCTTTCACAATTCATTTCTTTCACATGAATTTCAACTAGTAAATGGAAAAGGATTCTAAACTAGATTTTGACTTGGAAGTTAGAAAGAGTGTAAAAATAAGAACATTAGTGATCATCTACGTGCTTAACTGCCCCCTACCCCTTATCTCTACCCCTTAGATTGCCCATATACTATGAAATTCAATGTAGTAATATCCTATTAGATATATCAATGATAAACATAAGTATCAAAAGCATAAATTGACACCCAAATATATTGTAATATAAACACAAACATGGTCATGTAATCAATCAATATCATGTGGTAAGTGTGCAAATACATATATATAACCATCTAAGCATTTTAAATTATAGCAATCATAACTAGAAGAGTACATCATGAAAAGCATAGTAATAGATTAGAGATAGAATCATAGATAGGATAATTGGGCCCTAGCACTAACATGATAATGGTGATGTAGCTCTTAGTGACCAAAACCCCCTATGAAATTAAAAAAAATGGTCCTCTATGGCATCAATGAGCATGAGCACACATAGGATATGATCAATAGAAGAAGTAGCATCAAGAATATGTTGATGTATCTATCAATGAGAAAAAATACTTGTGAAAGTATAATAAAAGTACTTAATGTGGCATCCACAAACATGAACAAACATAGAATAAGGCATCCATGTTGGATAGGATCAATCACCCAAAACTTAATAGTGGCATGAATCTTGAAAATGTTATATAGATAGATAGATAGATAGATAGGATATCTATGTCATGAAGGTTTAACAACGGGACAATTTCCCAAATGTAACAACATAACCATAAAATAAGTGATATAGATTTAGAGAATCATGTATGTCAATAGAGCTCAACATGATAAAGGGGTTATTCATGGTACTTGCCAATATGGGATCCATTTGACAAAGATGCACTACAAGTGAAATGTATAGGATCAAAATTATATGTCAATATAGGAAGAATAAATAATAGACTTGTGACAATATAAGATAAATATTTAAGAGTGGAATAACATGATTTCCTCTAATGTAAGGGTAAATAATAAAAGCTCAAAGTGGGATATAGTTAGATAAAATCTTGTAATCATAACATATAGCAATGTAAGGAACATAGAAGACATAATGATATGATAGCATAGTGTAATAGGGTGACCATGATATGTGTTATCATATGATTATCATATGAGAAATCTAAAATATAATGAAGTGAGATCAAAATATAAATTCTCTATAGTAGCTCAAGATATGGTGTAGGAGTATTTGGGTGCATGAGATTAGCATCAATGAAAAAAATTGCTAGTTCTATTTTCTTTATTAGTTCAATTTTGGTCATGAATTAATTATTTTTCATGTTTACCTTATGAGGCAATTATCATGTGGGTTTTGGCAATTTGAGGACATCATCTTTTACTAGAGGTTGATGTGTACTTATTGTTTTAATTTCATAGAAAATGGCCAAAAGTTGGCAAAGTTATGCCAAGTTAAAGGTGTTGGCCTCTTTAGGAACCCCTGACCATTCCTCGTTTCTTCACTAGTGCCAATGGGTTCCTAATAGAGGTGATTTTTATGATAGAAGGTTAAAAGTGCCAATTTCTAGTTTGAGTTGATTAAACTAATGAAGACCAAACACTTGGTCATTTTGGAAAATGTTCCTCATGAATAGGCATGCTCCAATAGGCATGTGTTAAATATGGGGTCAATTTTGGGAACCCAAGGAACCCTTAATGGGTTCCAAGTTCCACTCATACACTTGATAAACAAAAAAGAGACAAGTTTAAGGAGATTTGAATGATGTTTTAAGACTTGACAAAGGATTTCTAGTTCTTAGCTAAATGTTTGACCAAGACCAAATATGATGAAAGGTGATAAAAGCAAAATACATAAAGTCTTGCGAGTTCCCAATGGGTCCTAAAGCCTCAACAAAATAATAACATTATATTTTGATTAGAGTTAACTATTGGGTTTTCAAAGTTCCAAGTAAGCCTAAAAGCCCTAAGAGAAATGGAAATGGATAAGAATGAGCTATTAAATAAGTCAAAGGATCTGTTAGTTCCCAACAAAGGACATCATTGAGAATTTTCTAATGGTTACGAAGGCTTTAACCAATGTTTCATAATGACACATAACATATTTAAAGGTATCGTTTATGATGAAATATGGTGGAAGGAGAATAAACAAAAGGTGACCATTTATATATGTAACTGTGATGATGGTTCAAATACTAGAAGGATGATATAAATGAAAGGAACGTGATGAAAAAGGGGATTTTTGTAGTGAGAAAAATAATGGAAGGAAGAGTTGAGAGAGGAGAAAATTGCCAATAGCGAGAGGTCAACGTAGAGAGTAAGAGAAATATCTAGTTGACAAGAGGAGTGGAAATGGTAGAGAATAGAAAGAAGAACATGGGAATAAATGTTGATAAGCCAACAATGAGGAAGGTGATGGTGATGAAGGGTAGGAAGGCTAAAATTTATAATTTGCACATGAATATCATTTTTGAGGCATAATGAAATAATGTATTTTAATTTTGTTATATTTTATTGATGGTTGGTTTATGTTTTGTTTTTGTAGGCTACATGGTTGGGTTTCTTGATAAGGATCCCTATCTGAACTACATCAAATAGTATCAAAGCATGGTGGTTGCTAGGAATTTTATTAAAGAGAGTGTTGTTAGTTGAGTAGTGACATGTGTTGAGTGGGTTAAGATGAGTTGTCTGAGATATTTGGAAGGATAAGAGTATGTTGACTATCTTCTAATAGGAATTGAATCTAGGTAGAAGGTGCTAAGTTTTTCAACATGGTCGAAGTCTTATGACAAAGGATTGCACCCAATTTGAGTGTGAAATTCAACTATCTTGTGAAAGATGGGATCATCCTCAAGCTATGGGTAACCTATGATGAGGATGAACCTCCATAGAGGGTTGGTTCCTTTGATGAACATCCTAAAACTACCGATTTGAATGGAAAAGGGATAGAAAGACAACTTTGAAATGAAATCCATGGATCTAGGAGGTGGTACATCGAATTTATGATTATCTAACTGCTACCCTAACTCGCAATATACTTCAATAAAGCCATATAATCTATTCACAACGTAAGGAAGTTAAGTAGCGGAACAACTTCCTACACTAATCTTGAGAGGAGGGTAATGCAAAAACTTTTATAGATCTTTACAACAGTTACAAAAAATAGAAATAGATATAATAACATTCAAACCATAACATAGTGATTTACGTGGGGAAAACCCTTTTGGGAGAAAAACCCCACACTCCAAAAGCCGCCCAAAATATTATTCAGCAATCAAAACAAACTACAATATACTTGAAGAGCAAGCTCTTCGCAGGAGTACCACTAATCATAGATTCAAAGGTAACTCAATAGCCATAAGACTCTTACACACAACCTCTATCTCACACACCACATATATATGAGATACAATACAAGAAACCATCAAATGGTATTACAAAACCATGAGCCAAAACCACTCAATAAGGTGTAGCCAACCTTATCTCCCTTCTAGATGCCCTATGATGTGTGTCCCTCCATTTTACAGCTCATTTATGTGTCTGATATATTTTATATTTCCTATTTCAGGAGTACAAACTTTCAGAGGCCACAACTTGAGAACCGTGTGTTTTATTGACGAACCATTTGAAGTGCCAAAAAGATTGCGAAGTTCTCTATTGCCTCATAAACTGCTACATCATCGCCCACTTTTCAGGGCATTTTGGGGCCTCTAAAGTCCTCAAAATCAAATTTAAACCTTTCATTAGACCCCTCCAAAATGAAAAATTTAATATCTTCAAAACTAGTTGTGATCTTGCGATGCAACTTTACCAGAATGCTTATCTAGCCAACCAGAAGCTTCAGGGAGAATTTCTCACCATTTCGTGCTCAAATAAAAACATACTATAAATAGTAACCTCATGTAAATGCAAGGTTGAGACACCATTTTCCTAACAAATCTCCCACTTGTCAAACACCTTGCAAGAGAAAAGGGAGTATCAACATAATGAATCAATTGCTAGGGGCCATGAGGCTCATAGACTCTGAGCATCATCTAAACTTTTGTGTTCTCACAACCTTAGTTAAAGAATCAACAACATTAATCAAAGTTTCTACCTTAACCAACTTCACCTTGCCATCTTCATCCATATCTCTGACAAAATGATACTGAACATCAATGTGCTTGGTTCAGGCATGAAATGTCAGGTTCTTAGCTAGGCAAATCACACTCTGACTGTCACAATAAATTATCACGACTCCTTGTTTTATTCCAATGTCTGAAACACAGTCTCTTAAGACAAATGACCTCTTTAAAAGCATGAGTAGCAGCCATATACTCTGCTTCAGTAGTGGACAAAGCAACCACAACCTGTCACTTACTCATCCAACTAATTGCACCACCAAATAAAGTAAACACATAAGAACTGATGGATCTTTTGCTATCAATATCACCTGCCCAGTCTAAATCAACATAACCATGAATATATAAAGGGAAATCTCGTCTCCAACCAAATTACCATGATAACACAACGAATACTCTGAGATACCCTTCAAATATTTGAAGACTCTTTTGACTACATCCCAATAAAATCTACCACTCCATTTTCATCAGAAATGATCTCATTAAACATTTTCTTCAATTCCTCAGTCCCTAGGTTTTCTATGTTGCAATGTATGTAAATTCTAGGGTCTTGTGCAAATGCTACACCCTTATAAATTTTTGAAAAAGCTCCTACAAAATCATCTTGCTTCGCAATCTCAGGGATAATCTTGAATATGGGTCTAGGGTGTTTAACATTTTCCACAATGGTAGGGTTTGAAATAAACTCTAGAACAAAAGATGAGGAAGCCATTTCAAATATAAATACCTCTAAATCAAAATTCTGAATGCTTGAAAATCACTTCGCAGCTTCACCTTAGAATACCTTTCTCAATTTTGCACTCTCTGGTTGTTTGAATGCTTGATGAGTTTGAAATGAGGGTTTCCCGATGCTTTAAAGCCAAAAAAGGTTCTTAAAACTACATTAAATGCTCACCGGTTAAGTGAAAACTTAACACATCGGCCAGTAAAGAAGAAATGTATCTTCTCACCATCAATCGAGCGTAGAATGCATGATTTTCAACTTGCTGCAATACCCCCTAAGGATTATTCCTTAGTTAGATGAAGAATCTCCTGCCAGTGGAGGATTACTTTGTTCTACTAGTAAAGATGTAGTTTGATCAGTTCTCTGATCACTCTTCTTAATCCATTGTTTTGAAAACTCTTGTTTTACTTCATCTACCTTTTCTTTGCCCTTTAGACTAGATCCTTTGTAGTTTGTCAGTGCATTCTTGCTTCTACAGTATTTAGCAATATGTCCAATCTTGTTACATGCATAACAAGTTACATTATTCCTCTGAATAGCCTTTCCATATCCTTGACTGGTTTGTGATGTGCATTGATTTGATAAATGCTCAAATCTTCCACAAACATTGCATTTCACATTCATTCTACAATTTTCTAAATTATGACCAACTTTGTTGCATTTAGAACATTGACCGGTGGGTGAGTTTGTATTCTGATTATTTTTGAATCTACACTGATTTTCTCTATGACCATACTTGTTGCAATTAAAACATTTCCCATTAAATTTATAAGAATTACGTTGTCTTACCGGTTTGTTCTGATCTTGATTGTTTGCAGTACCAGAACTTTCTCCATGTTCAAATCCAAGTCCATTAGTATCTCCATCAGGTTTCTATCTTTTAAGCATGTCATCAAGTTCTTTTGAACTTTTCTTGAATTTGTCTTTGTGTTTATTTGTAGTAGCCAACTCATTTTCCAAAATTCCAACTTGTCTCACAAGCTTAGCTTTATCATGTTGCATGTGAATCAGATCTGTCTTTAGCATATCATTTTCATGACCAAATCTTAAATTTTCATTTCTAGCATCATTAAGTCTCCTAGTCAAGTCTTCTTCTTTCTTTTCATGTATTCAATATCCTTACATAACCTCATAGTCATATCTTGCATTTCATTCCTCATATTACTGTTCTCTTGTCTCAACTTATTTGCAATGTCTCTAAGAGTCTCTTTTTCATCATCATCATTCTGCATCTTCTCATGAAGCTCTTTTCTTTTATTTTGTACTATAGAAAAGTTCTCTTGAAGTCCTTTAATGAATTCCTGTGCAATCCTCAGATCATCTTCAAGATTGATATTCTTCAAATTTTTTTGCATCAAAATATTCAAGAGCTCCTTCCAAGTGTTTTCTTAAGTTCTCCATCTGTACCGGTGTCAGAATCTTCCTCAAGCTGTTAGGCTTTTAAAAATAGAGGACCAGGCTTTGATACCAATTGTTAGATTCAATGACAATCCCAAAGACATTGAGGGGGAGGGGTGAATCAGTGTCTAACCAGTTTACAGAATAATTAATTCTTATTTACCGGTACACTGTTTTGAGATAAAAAATTATAAATAAGTTTAATTATTTTGTAAACTGGTTAGACACTGATTCACCCCCCCCTCTCAGTGTCTTTGGGACTGTCATTGAATCTAACAATAAACACATAAGCACTGGTGGATCTTCTGCTATCAATATCACCTGCCCAGTCTGCATCCACATAACCATGAATATAAAGAGAAATATCATCTTCAACCAAATTACCATGATAACACAAAGAATAATCTGAGGTACCCTTCAAATATCTAAAGACTCTTTTGATTGCATCCCAATGAAATCTACTAGGATTAGACATATATCTGGACAAAACTCCCACTACTTGGGCAATGTCTAGTCTAGTACAAACCACAACATACATAAAACTTCCAACTGCACTTTGGTAAGGTACTCTACTCATGTCTTCCATCTCCAATGGGGATGTAGGACAATCTGTAGTAGATAATTTCATTCCAACTATAAAAGGTGTTGGAATACAATGAATCCAAGAACATTGAGAGAGGGGGGGGTGAATAAGTGTTCTGCCAGTAACACGTGATTTTAACCTTTTATAACATACACATATAAATTGGTAAATGAAGAAACATATAACATGAAGTAAATAAACCAACCACATGAATGAACACCATAAAACATAGAATTTATACATGGAAAACCTCAAAGAGGAAAAACCACAGTGGGATTTGTGACCCACAATATCAATTCACTGGCCACATCAAAGGTTAATATTACATAGCATGGGGGCCTGCACATGCAGGAAGACACACTTCCTAGAGCACATTGCTCAACACAAAAGAGTCTCACTGACTACAAGCTTTTGCTAAGATAAAACAATACTGGTGAACTCACAAAATGCTTCTATAATGCCAAAAAGAGTTTCAGTTAAAGCTTTGTTCTGTACCGATTCATAAACCCTAAACCCTTCTACCAGTATCTCCTTTCCTCCAAGAATGCTTTACAAACCATCTACTAATCATAGTATAATATTACATTCACATACAAATGACCTATATACATATCCTTCGCATCACCTTGTTCTACTACCTTGTCATATTTCAAAATGACCTATCAGACTGACTTATATACCCTTTACAAACAATATGCCTTATGTCGGCTTACAATACAAAATATATTCAATGTCGACCCTATACAATAATTACAAAATGATTTTACAAATAAAACCTTTCGGATCCTAAACTGATGTTGGCTTCACTGAAGTACTGGATGCCGATGTTGGTGTCGGTGCCAGTGATGTGTTAGTATTTTGGTATGGTTTTGTCATTGATGTCAACACCTACTAACACTTATCAACTCTGGCACTTTGGAGAATCAACAACATTCACCGGCAAGCAAATGACTTATGCACAGTCACCGGTATCTGGTACACTGGCAGGATATAATGATCACCGACACTTGGAATGGCATGGAAAACACTTGGTTATGTCAAAAACATCGTTTGGACACCTTGTCTTGGAGATTTGATTATTGGTATATTCATATTTGCATATTTGTTGTTATTGGCAAATAGATCCAGGTTATACACTAGCAGGTTTATCTTTTCCAGATCAGCATGGCACACTATGGAGATGATTTATTATTGCTATAAATGTATTAAGCCGACATGTTGAATCGGTTATTGCATCAGGCATTAATTTAATTGTAAATTGATTTTATTGTAATATCTTTTAGAGCTGACCTACTAAAATTGGTCCTAGGCTATGATATAAATGTAAGATCTTATTTGTAAGATCGGTAGTAGAATGCGAAGAAGAATTGTGTGAAGGTATATGCGAGATTAAGCAGAGCTATACATGCAAACATCATTTGAAGGTAAAGCAAGGTTTTTGTGAAAGCATATTAGAACTACACCGGTACTGAATCCAACATATGAAGATGCTATTTTGAGCAGTACATTCTTATCGGATTTAACCATCCAATTATAGTCAGTGTGACTCCTATTTTGTGTTTGAGCAGTGAGCTCTAGGCGCTTGACCTTTCTGCATGTGCAGACCCCATTTGTATACACTTACTATCTGCATTAGTATCATCTGATTGTGGGTAAGGTTTCCCACCGTGGTTTTTCCCCTTACAGGGTTTCCATGTACAAATACTGGTGTTAAGTGTTGTGGATGACTTTGTCCTTTTGTTTCATGCATTAATCTTTACCGGTATTGCAATTATCTGATAAAACTATCCACTGGTATAAAAGACTGGTTCACCGGTATTAAGCAGTAAGTTGGTTAAGTTGTTTTTGTTTTGAATTTGTTTGACAACTGATTCACCCCCCCCTCTCAGTTGTCTCTGGGACCTAACAATTGGTATCAGAGCTTAGTCCTCTTTTGTAGAAGTTTAACAGCTTGAGGAGATCCAATGTCTACTAACTATTTCAGGAAGGACAATCCTAAACTTGATGGAACCAACTATGGCATATGGAAGATCAGAATGGAGATTCATTTAAATTGCATTGGAAAGCACATCTGGGATGTTACAAATAATGGCTATACTACTCCTACTCAAAGCCAGCCTAATCCACCTAACTTGACTAAAGATGAAGAAAATGACTGCAAAGCAAGAAAAGCACTTTTGAGCGCATTAACAGATTAGCATATCATGGGATTATCAAAAAGATCAACTACTAAAGCTATTTGGGATCATTTGGAAACACTGAATGAAGGAGATTCCACAGTCAAAATTGCAAAGCTTGAAAGCTTCCAGGCTAGGTATGAAAATCTGAAAATGGAAGAAGATGAAATGATTTCTGCTTTTATGGAAAGAGTTAATGAAATTGTTTTGGGTATTAAATGTTGTGGAGGAACCTTAAATGAAGATGAAATTGTTTCAAAAGTTTTAAGAGGATTGCCACCGGCATATAAAATGAAGGTCACTACTATAAATGAGTTAAGAACAATGCCTAATACATCAATAACTAGAGATAGATTGATTGGAAAACTTTCAGCCTTTGAAATTGAGGAATTTGGTCTTGTTGCTACTATAAAGATAGATTTAGCCTTTAAAGCATCAACATCATTTGCATCATCATTTGACAAATCTGATTGGAAAGCCTTTTATGCAAGAGAACTTGAAGAAAGCAGGAAAGAAAATGAAGAACTTGAAGCACTATTTGCAAGGAAAATGCCTAAAGGTCTAGTTGGAAGTAAGTATGAAGGTAAAGCACCCTTTAAATGTTTTAACTGTAATAAGATTAGTCACATGGATTCAAGATGCCCTGATAGACATGCTAGACTAAGAGAAGAAACTAGAAGAACATACAAACCTAATCCTAAATATCAGAGATACAGATTTAAGAAGAATAAAGATAAATCTTGCTATCTTGCTGATGAAGGAGTAACTGATGATTCTGATGAGGATCCGACAAACAATGGATGTGTATTTGTTGCTATAATAGAAGATCAACCGACACCCACAGTCCAACCAGTAGAGTAGGCCTTGGCAGCTAAAATTGAAGTAAAGGATGAATGGATCATTGATTCAGGATGCTCACATCATATGACAGGTGATAAAGGTAAATTCTTGAACTTTCAAGAATATAATGGAGGTCTAGTGAGATTTGGAGATGATAAAGCTTGTCTGATCAAAGGTAAAGGTACAATATCTCTTGATGGTAAGCATAATACTGACAATGTTTACTATGTTGAAGGTTTAAAGCATAATCTTTTGAGTGTTGGTCAATTAGTTGAGAAAGGATTTTAGTTACAATTCAAAAATGCAAAATGCAAAATCATGAATAGAACTGGTTTAGAAATTGCAACCGGCAATCAAACTAGAGGAAATATATTTTATTTGAATAACAGTGAAAAGACATGCTTGATTACACATATTGATGAAAGTTGGCTATGGCATAAGAGAGTCTATTGTGTAAAATTTAATTACATGGTGAAAATTAGTACTACTAAGGCAGTTAGAGATTTACCTAAAATTGTCAAACCTCACAATACAGTATGTAAGGAATGTCAAATTGGAAAACAAGTTAGAACTACCTTTAAAAGTATTCTAGAAAGTTTCAACAATGCTCTTGACTTAATTCATACTGACTTATGTGGTCCAGCTAGAACCAAAAGCTTGCAAGGTGATAGATATTTCATGCTAATCATTGATGACTATTCTAGAATGTGTTGGGTTACTTTTCTGAGAGAAAAATCAGAAGCACTTGGGAAGTTCAAACTATTCAAAGCAATGGTAGAAATTGAAACCAGTAAGAAAATCAAATGTTTAAGATCAGATCAAGGAGGAGAATTTACATCTAAGGAATTTAATGCATTCTATGAAGTGAATGGAATCAGAAGACAACTATCAGCACCTCAGACACCACATCAAAATGGAGTTGTTGAAAGGAAAAACAAAACTATCTTAGATGCAGCTAGAAGTATGTTATCAGAAGCAAATCTACCACATGCATATTGAAGAGAAGCAGTAAGTACAACAGTCTATACATTCAACAAAGTTCACATCAAAGGTGAAACCGGTAAGACCCCTCATGAACTATGGTTTGGTATTACTCCTACTCTTAAATATTTTAGAATATTTGGAAGTAAATGCTATATTAGAAGGGATGAGTTTATTGCCAAATTTGATCCTAGAAGTGACAAAGGAATATTTCTTGGTTATTCATCTAAAAGTAAAGCATATAGATGCTTTAACAAAAGATTGCAGAAAATTGTTGAGAGTACAAATGTGAAGATTGATGAAGAATTCAGAGGAACTTCAAGGTATATAGATTCCGAAGCATCAACAGAAATTATAACAAATGAACCTACATTGAACCCACTAGTACAGAATGAAGATCCAGTTACACTGGTATCATCTAAAAATTCCACTGTGACTAAGGAACAACAACAAACAAAGACACCCCAGTATATAAGATTGAATCATTCCAAAGATCAGATAATTGCAAACAAGTATAAAGGAGTTATGACAAGAGGAAGATTGGAAAATGAAGAGGTATGTCTTATTTGTCAAATTGAATCTATGATAGGAGGTTTACTGTATTTGACACAAAACAGACTTGAAATCATGAATGTAGTATGTATTGTTTCAAGATTTCAGAGTAATCCTAGAGAAAATCATGAATCAGCAGTAAAAAGGATTTTCTGATACTTACAAGGCACTACAAATCTTGGATTATGGTATCCTAGAGATGAAAAATTTGAATGATGTGCATACACAGATGCAAATTGGGCAAGAGATGTGGATGATAGAAAAAACACCACCGAAGGAGCATTTTTTCTTGGAAGCAGACTAGTTTCTTGGTTGAGTAAGAAACAAAGTTGTACATCCTTATCAACAATAGAATCAGAATATGTTGCAGCAGGAAATAATTCTACATAGGTACTATGGCTTAAACAAATGTTGAAAGACATAAAGGTAAAATGCAAGGAACCTATTACTATCTATTGTGACAACACTGCAGGAATTGATATATCTAAGAATCCGGTACTACATTCTCAAATGAAACATGTTTCTATCAAACTAAATTTTCTAAGGGAGAATGTTGAAGAAAAAGAAATTAAACTAGTTTATGTGAATACCAAAGAGCAGATTGCAGATATTTTCACTAAACCTTTGCCTAAGGAGACTTTTGAATATCTTAGAGATCAGCTTGGGGTCATAACCCCACCGGTAGATACTTAGAGAGTTGATGTTTGTCATCAATCGATTGAATTAACAGAGAAATGTTTTTACTTTGACTTTGATGAGGAAGCTACTTCTCAGGGGGAGTAGTTGGTATACTAAATTGGTTGGTATTTTGTATATGTTTTTTTTTTAAGTAACTTTGGCATTTGATGTCAAAGGGGGAGAGATTGTTACTTTGAGAAAGATTACTTATATTTTGATAATTATTGGTATTTTGGTATTTGCCATTTCTGTTTTGGCACTTTGATGGTTTTTCCATCTTGTGTTGCCATCAATGCCAAAGGGGGAGATTGTTGGTATTTTGGTATGGTTTTGTCGTTGATGTCAACACCTACTAACACTTATCAACTCTGGCACTTTGGAGAATCAAGAACATTCACCGGCAAGCAAATGACTTATGCACAGTCACCGGTATCTAGTACATCGACAGGATATAATGATCACCGGCACTTGGAATGGCATGCAAAACACTTGGTTGTGTCAAAAACATTGTTTGGACACCTTGTCTTGGAGATTTGATTATTGGTATATTCATATTTGCATATTTGATGTTACTGGCAAATAGGTATAGGTTATACACCGACAGGTTTATCTTTTCTTGATCAACATGGCATGCTATGGAGATGATTTATTATTATTGTAAATGCGTTAAGTCAACATGTTGAATCGGTTATTGCATCAAGCATTAATTTAATTGTAAATTGATTTTATTGTAATATCTTTTAGAGCTAACCTACTAAAATTGGTCCTAGGTTATGATATAAATGTAAGATATTATTTGTAAGATCGGTAGTGGAATGCGAAGAAGAATTGTGTGAAGGTATATGCGAGATTAAGCAGAGCTATACGTGCATAGACATCATTTGCAGGTAAAGCAAGGTTTTTGTGAAATCATATCAGAACTACACCGGTACTGAATCCAGCATATGAAGATGCTACTTTGAGCAGTACATTCTTATTGGATTTAACCATCCAATTGTAGTCAGTGTGACTCCTATTTTGTGTTTGAGCAGTGAGCTCTAGGTTCTTGGCCTTTCTGCATGTGCAGACCCCATTTGTATACACTTACTATCTGCAGTAGTATCATTTGATTGTAGGTAAGGTTTCCCATCGTGGTTTTTCCCCTTACAGGGTTTCCACGTACAAATATTGGTGTTAAGTGTTGTGGATGACTTTGTCCTTTTGTTTCATGCATTAATCGTTACCGGTATTGCAATTATCTGATAAAACTGTCCACCGGTATAAAAGAGTGGTTCACCAGTATTAAGAAATAAGTTGGTTAAGTTGTTTTTGTTTTGAATTTATTTGACAACTGATTGCCCCCCCCCCCTCTCAGTTGTCTTCGGGGCCTAACATGATGACCCTGGATACTCTAATATCGATATTTTCCAATGTATGCCTCCAAATGTTGGTATATACTTTCAGTAGAATCTTGTTTTCATCAATGACAACATATGAATCCAATGAGTGTCAATTGCCAACAAAAGGAACACACAATGGTCTACAATCATGCATGTTGAACCTCTATAACACTAAATTCACATGCTTACTCTGACCTAGCCATATATTTCCATTCACTCTATATCTTTTAATTTCTATCCCAAGAATGTTTTTTGCTACACCAAGATCTTTCATTTCAAATTTAGCAGCGAGCTGAGACTTAAGTTCTAAAACCATACCTTTCCCTTTACCAATAAATAACATATCATCAACATACAATGCAATGTACATGAAATGATCAGCATCAACTTTATAATAAACAGAGTGATCTGATTTAGAATGCTCAAGTCCCAAACTCAAAACATATATATCAAATTTATGGTACCACATCCTAGGACTCTATTTGAGGCCATACATAGATTTCTTTAATTTACAGACTGAATTACTTTTACCTTTCACCACATAGTGATCTGGCTATGTCATATAAAATCTTCCTCCAAATCACCATGAAGGAAAGCAGTTTTCACATCCATTTACTCAACTTCTAAATCATAAGAAGCAGCAATAGAAAGAAAAAATATAATGGATGTCATTTTTGCAACAGGAGAAAATATCTCACCATAATCAACACCCTCAACTTGAGAGTAGCCTTTTGCAACCAACCTCGCTTTATACTTTGCAATGCTTCCATCTGAACCAATCTTTTCCTTGAACACCCATTTGCAACCAACGGGCTTTCATCCTTCAGGAAATGACACAAGATCCCATGTATCATTCTTTTTCAAAGCTTTCATTTCTTCTTCCATAGCAATCTTTCAGGATTCTGCATCATTCATACCTAATGCCTCTTCTATAGATTCTGGTTCATCCACATTAGTATTCAAAGAAAAAATACATATCCAATCATCAGGTGAATACCTTCTAGGTGGTTGTCTATGTCTTACAGTAGACCTTCAAACAAGATAAGTTGGAGGTTCTTCCTCCTCTTCTGAAGATTCAGAGCTAGATGAGCTCTCCTCAACTTCTTGCCTATCTAGGGGTCTCGATCCAACTCTTTCAGGTGTAGAAGGGAATTGAATCACATCTTCCTTTTTAGTCTATTCTGGCTGCAATGTAATAGAAGGAGACTTAATTTCTCTAAAAATAACACTTCTACTATGAATTACCTTTTGTGCAATAGGGTCCCAAAGCTTGTATCCTTTCACACCATAACTATACCTGATAAAGATACATTTCACATCCTTGTTCTCCAACTTTGTCCTCTTCTCCTTTGGCACATGTACATATGCCTCACAACCAAAAACTCTAAGATGTCTCAATGAAGGCTTGTGACCCGGCCATGCTTCCATAGACATTTTATCTATTGGCCATTTGGAGGAATTGATTATGTGTTGCATTGATTTTTTGTCATTGATGCCAACACTAGTTGTTTGGATGCTTTACTAACACCCTTCTGGTCCTAGTAGGCTGAGTGGTTTCTAGTTGATTTGGATCCAACATGATCCGATAGGCTCTGATATAATTTGGTTATGGAATTGGCTTGTTCATGATACTCATGCTCATATTCAATAAGTTGGTTTTCATCTAGTGATCGGATGCTATCCTATTTGCTTAGAAGCTTGGCTTCTGGTTCCAACAAGGGTTTCACCGGTAGAGCTTACAATGAAGATCTTTTGCTTAAGTCATGTTGGTGCAACTTCTGGTGGAGTTTCAGGATGCTATTGGTGATCATGTTCAAGACTTGGTGGATGGAGATCATTGTTGTAGCATGTGGACCTATACTGGCTCCCGGTTGGTCTAGGTTATGGACTAGTTTAATGAAGCATGTGGATTGGACTTCTTGATACCTTTTTGGATGTCTTATGTGTTGGATATTATTTTTTTGGTTTAAGGCCGACATGGTTTGTAATTATGTAATTGGTTTATGGTCGAATATTTGTATATATATATAGATGTAAGATCTCATTGCATACCATCATAGGTATATGGTCATGGAAATGGATATGTAATGTACGAATAATGTAATATCATCCAGGTAGAGATTTGGTCGATCATTGGAGATCAAATTGGTTCTATGTAAGAGGATTTAGTCCTCTGATATTGAGCTTAACCAGAACTATACTCAGGCATAGGAGATGCTATCTTTTTCAATTCAACACTTCTTTGGATTGTTGTCTGGATTTATATGTAGTCAGTGAGACTCCTTTTGTGATGAGAAGTGCACTCTAGGCTGTTGGCCTTCCTACAAGTGCAGGCCCCTTAATTGTAATTCGCATACATACTACAGAAGTATTATCTGACTGTGGATAGGCTTCCCACCGTGGTTTTTCCCTTTACTGGGTTTTCCACATACAAATCTTGGTGTCATGTGGATGGTATTTATCCATGATTGTTGTTTATGCTTAATTGGTTTAATTGCTATTTTGGTATTTGTTTAAGCATTTCGGTATTAATGTTTTTGGTTCTGATATTTAAGTTTTAATATCTAATGGTTTTGGTAATCTGTGACAACTGATTTACCCCCCCCTCTCAGTTGTCTTCTAGTTATTTGAACTGTCTAATAATTGGTATTAGAGCTTTGGTTCTCTCTACAGAAAGCTTAACCACTTGAGGAAGATCCTATGGCAATGAACAGTTCAAGTTCATCCAATCCTTCTGGAGCTATCTTTCAGGGAGATATTCCTAGGCTTGATGGAACAAATTACATAGTATGGAAGATTCAGATGGAGACTCATCTGTGATGTCTTGGCAAGGAGATTTGGGAGATCACATAGAATGGTGTCACACCTCATAATCTGGCATCTAGAAATCCTCCTCTAACAAACCTGGATAAGGAGCTTGAGAATGATTGTAGAGTAAGAGAAGCCCTCTTGTGTGCACTTTCTGATTAGCAAATAATGGGATTAACTGACAAATCATTTGGAAAGGCTATATGGGATAAATTGGAGACTCTTAATGAAGGTGACCCTACAGTGAAGATTGATAAACTTGATGGTTACCAGGTGATATATGAAAAACTGAAGATGGAATAAGATGAAAGGATTACTCCATTCATGGAAAGGGTAAATGAGATTGTTATGGGAATTTAATGTTGTGGTGGACCTCTGAGCGAAGATGAAATTGTTTCTAAAGTTTGAGAGCCCTACTACTGGCTTATAAAATTAAGGCTACTGCTATTAATGAGTTGAGAATAATGGCTAATACATCTGTCAATAGAGATACTTTGGTTGGGAAACTATCTGCTTTTGAACTTGAAGAATTTGGACATTCTGGAGCTGTGAAGACTGAGCCTGCTTTTCATCCATCTACATCTACAACTAGTACGCAAGATTGGAAAGCTTTATATGCAAAGGAATTTGAAGATATGAAGAGAGAAGATGATCATTTTGATAAACTTGAAGCACTATTTGATAGAAGAGTACCTAAAGAACTGATAGGAAGTAAGTATGAAGGAAAAGCACGTTTTAAATGTTTTACATGTAATAAGATTGGTCATTTTGCATCTAGATGTCCTGAAAGGAATTCAAGAGTTGAAAAAAGAGTTAAAATATCTTTTAAGCCTAACCCTGGATATCAGAACAAGTATAAGTATAGGAAAAAAAGAGACAAATCATGCTACATAGCGGATGAGGATGGCATTACTGATTTTGATGATGAATCGACATAAGACTCTACTAGTGGTTCTAGCAATGGGAAGGAATGGGTATTCTTGGCTATCAAGGAAGATGATCCGGGACTGGAAGATAATGTACCTAAAGAGAAGGCACTTGCTACTAAAATTGAAGACAAGGATGAATGGGTAATTGACAATGGTTGTTCACATCATATGACTAGAGATAAAGGGAAGTTTTTGTCTTTCCAAGAATTTGATAGTGAACTAGTTAGATTTGGAGATGACAAAGCATGTATGATCAAAGGAAAAGAAAATATATCATTGGGTGGTAAGAACAACACTGACAATGTTTATTATGTTGAAGGTTTAAGGCATAATCTTTGAGTGTAGGACAATTTGTGGATAAGGGATTTCAATTATAGTTCAAGGATGGAAAATGTAAAATCATTAACAAATCTGGATTGGAGATTGCAACCAGTACACAGACAAAAGGTAATATACTTCATTTGAATTCCAATGAGAAGACTTGTTTGATTACACAGATTGATGAGAGTTGGCTATTGCATAAAAGGTTGTGTCATGTGAATTTTGATTGCACTGTGAAAATCAGTTCAACTAAGGTAGTTAGGGATATACCTAAGATTATGAAGCCCTATAATCCAGTATGTAAAGAATGTCAAATGGGGAAAAAGGTCACAACCTCTTTTAGGAGTATACAAGATAAATCAAATTATGCTCTTGATCTTATTCATACTGATTTGTGTGGCCCTGCTAGAGTTAAATTTTTTCAAGGTGATAGATATTTCATGCTAATCATTGATGATTATTCTAGAATTATGTGGGTTACTTTTCTAAAACAAAAATCTAATGCATTTGAAAAGTTCAAAATCTTTAAAGCTAAAGTGGAAACTGAGACAAGATTGCAGATTAAATGTTTGAGGTCTGATCATCGTGGAGAATTCACATCTAGTGAGTTTAATAACTTATGTGAGAAGCATGGTATAAGAAGACAATTTTCTGCTCCCTAGACACCTTAGTAGAATGGAGTTGTGGAAAGGAGGAACATAACTATTTTGGATGTTTCTAGAACAATGATGATGGAATCTTGTCTATCTCATATCTACTAGAAAGACGCAATGAGCACATTGGTTTATACATTCAATAGAGTACACACCAAAGGAGAAACTGATAAGACACCTTATGAATTATGGTTTGGCAATACACCTACAATTAAGCATTTCAGAACATTTGGTAGTAAATGTTATATCAAGAGAGATGATATATTGGAAAATTTGATCCCAGATGTGATGAAGGTATATTTCTTGGTTATTCTAATGAAAGCAAGGCATATAGATGTTATAACAAGAGATTGTAGAAAATTGTGGAGAGCGCTAATGTCAAAGTGGATGAGTTGAATAGAGGTCAAATCAGAGTTTATGAGAAGGAACCGATAGTGGAAATGATTATATTTGAACTAGTAGCACCTTTATCAGAACAGAGTTTTGAACCAGTTATTCCAGTAGTATTAGAGAATTCTACAGTTACTGAAGATCAAGGAAGAGGAACAAAGAGTTAGAGGACTCCTAGGTATGTGAGATTGAATCATTTAGAAGATCAGATCATTGGGGATAAGAACAATGGAGTGATGACAAGAAGAAGAATGACAACTAATGATGTATTTTTAATTTCACAAGTTGAACCGGTATCAGTAATTGAGGCATGTAAAGATGAATATTGGTTGAAAGCTATGGAAGAAGAATTAGATCAAATTGAGAAAAATAACACATAGACTTTGGTTCCCCGGCCTAAAAATAATAATGTTATTGGAACTAAATGGTTTTTTAGAAATAAATTGAATGAGGATGGTCAAGTTATAAGAAATGAGGCTAGATTGGTTTGTAAAGGATATTATCAGAAGGAAGGAATTGATTATGGAGAGACTTTTGCACCTATAGCTAGGATTGAAGCTGTAAGATTATTTCTTGCCTATGTTGCTTATAAAAACTACAAGGTTTATCAAATGGATGTTAAATGTGCATTTTTGAATGGGGATCTTGATGAGGAAGTCTATATTGAGCAACCTAATGGTTTTTCACTATTAGATGATACGAATACAGTTTGCAGGTTAAGTAAAGCTTTATATGGATTAAAACAAACACCTAGAGCTTGGTATACAAGGTTGGATAAATATCTTTTGAAGCTTGGTTTTACTAAGGGTAGTGCTAGCAGTAATTTATATTATAAAATCACTGATGTTGATATATTGATTATTGAAGTATTTGTTGATGACATTATTTTTGGAGGTGAAGATATGTTATGCATGGAATTTTCTAAGAATATGGAGAGAGAATTTGAGATGTCTATTATTGGTGACATGAATTCTTTTTTAGGTTTGCAGATTACTCAAACTGACAAAGGTATTTTTATTTGTCAAACTAAGTATGCTAGGGAATTGTTGAATAAATTTGGTATGGGAGATTCTAAACTGGTAAGTACTCCTATAGTTATAAGTGAGAAATTGACAAGAAAAGATGTTTCTGCACCAATAAATGCTACAAGATACAAATATATGATTGGAGGCCTGCTTTATTTGACTTAGACTAGGCCTAACATTATGAATGCTATTTGTATTGTTTCAAGATTTCAGAGTGATCCTAGAGAAAATCATGAGAGTGTAGTGAAAAGGATTTTTAGATACTTGCAAGGTACATCAGAATATGGTTTGTGGTACCCTAAGGATGAGAACTTTACTTTATGTGCATATACAGATGATGATTGGGCTGGAGATGTTGATGATCGAAAAAGTACTTCTAATGGAGCTTTCTTTCTGGGAAAGAAGTTGGTTTCATGGATCAACAAGAAACAATCATGTACTTCTTTATCTACTGCTAAAGTTGAGGATGTTTATTGCTGCTATTAATTGTACACAAGTTATATGGATGAAGCAACTATTGAAGGATGTAAAGGTGGATTATGATACACTGGTAGTTATTCACTATGATAACTTTGTTGCTATTGATATATCAAAGAATCTGATATTTTATTCTAAGACAAATCACATATCTAGAAGGAAAAGGTGGAAGAAAATGAAGTTAGACTCGCTCATGTGAACACTAAAGAGCAGATTGCGGATATTTTCAGTAAACCTTTGCCCAAGGAATTATTTGAGTACCTGAGAGACAGATTGGGATTTTCTGCCCCTCCGGTAGAGACTTAATTGATATGGTTTGGCATCATTCTGGTATGCATTTTCAGTGATACTAGTCATTCTAGCACTGATGTGGGGATGCTACTGCTTAGGGGAGTAGTCAACTTTGTGATTCAGAGGTTTATATTTTTTCTTTGATATTTTTGTCAGATTTTTGGCATTGATGTCAAAGGGGAAGAGATATTGATGTGAAAAAGAAAAATAAAGTTAAAAAGAAAAAGAAAGGGGGAGAGATATTGATAAAGGGAGAGATTAAGAGATTTACAAAGATATTATTCACAGGGGGTGTTTTGGTCTTTTCATTACTACAACTGTATGTGGGAGATTGCTGGTTGCCTTCCATTGGGGGAGATTTGTTTGGTATTTCTTGGTACTTAGATGTTTTTCACATCTAGTGTTATCATCAATGCCAAAGGGGGAGATTGTTGGCCATTTGGAGGAATTGATTACGTGTTGCATTAATTTTTTGTCATTGATGCCAAAACTAGCTATTTGGATGCTTTACAAGCACCCTTCTGGTCTCAGTAGGTTGAGTGGTTTCTAGTTGATTTGGATCCGGTAGGCTCCGGTATAGTTTTGTTATCGAATTGGCTTGTTCATGATACTCATGCTCATATTCAGTAAGTTGGTTTTCATCTGGTGATCGGATGCTATCCTATTTTCTTAGAATCTCGGCTTCTGGTTCCGGCAAGGGTTTCACCAGCATAGCTTTTGATGAAGATCTTTTGCATAAGTGGTGTTGGTGCAGCTTCTCATGGAGTTTCAGGATGCTGTTGGTGATCATATTCAAGACTTGGTAGATGGAGATCATTGCTATAGCGTGTGGACCTATATTAGGTCCCGGTTGGTCTAGGTTATGGACTGGTTTAATGAAGTGTGTGGATTGGACTTCTCGATACATTTCTGGATTTCTTATGTGTTGGATATCATTTGTCTAGTCTAAGGCCAACATGGTTTGTAATTATGTAATTGGTTTATTGTCTAGTTGCCGACCTAATTGTTTATGGTCGAGGGTTTGTATATATATAGATTTAAGATCTCATTGTAGATGATCATAGGTATATGGTCATGGAAATGGATATGTAATATATGAATAATGTAATATCATTCAGGAAGAGGATTTGGTTGATCATTGGAGATTGAATTGGGTTTATGTAAGAGGGTTTAGTCCTCTTGTATTGAGCTTAACTAGAACTGTACTCATGCATAGGAGATGTTATCTTTTGTAGTTCAACACTTCTCCGGATTGTAGTCTGGATTTCTATGTAGAGAGTGTGACTCCTTTTGTAATGAGAAGTGCACTCTAGGCTCTTGGCCTTCCTACAAGTGTAGGCCCCTCAATTGTAATTCACATTCTTACTATAGAAGTATTATCTGACTGTGGGTAGGCTTCCTATCATGGTTTTTCCCTTTACCGGGTTTTCCACATACAAATCTTGGTGTCATGTGGTTGGTATTTATTCTGTGATTGTTGTTTATGCTTAATTGGTTTAACTGATATTTTGGTATTTGGTTTAAGCATTTTGGTATTAATATTTTGGGTATCGGTATTTAAGTTTTAATTGCTAATGGTTCCAGTAATCTGTGACAACTGATTCACCACCCCCCCCCCCCAGTTGTCTTCTGATTATTTAAACTATCTAACATTATCAACAAGAGCTAATGTAGGAGACATGTTAATCAGATAGCAAGCAGTGGCAACAACTTCAACCCAAATTTTTTTTTCTAGACCAACACCACTCAGCATACTCCTAGCCTTCTCCATCAGTGTCCTATTCATTCTTTCTGCAACTCCATTTTGCTGTGGAGAATATAGAGTTGTCTTTTGTCTTTTAATTCCACAGTATTTATAGAATCTATTAAAATCATTAGAGAAAAAATTTGTTAGACAGTTCAAATAACCGAAAGACAACTGAGAGGGGGGGTGAATTAGCTGTCACATATTACTAGAACCATTAGCAATTTAAAGTTTAATATTGAAACCCAATACATTAATACCAGAATAGCAGTTAGACAGATTAAGCATAAATAGTAATCACAAAATAAATACCATCCACATAACACCAAGATTTGTACGTGGAAAACCTGGTAAAGGGAAAAACCATGATGGGAATCCTACCCATAGTTAGATAATACTTCTGCAGTAAGTATGTGAATTACAATTGAGGGGCCTACACTTGTAGGAAGGCCAACAACCTAGAGCGCACTACTCATTACAAAAGGAGCCTCACTGACTACATAGAAATCCATACTACAATCTGGAGAAGTGTTGAACTACAAAAGATAGCATCTCCTATGCCTGAGTACAATTTTAGTTAAGCTCTATACTGGAGGACTAAATCCTCTTACATAAACCCAATTCAATCTCCAATGATCAACCAACTCCTCTGCCTGAATGATATTACATTATTTGCACATTACATTCCCTGACCATGACCTTTTACAATAACCATGATGATCTACAATGAGATCTTACATCTATATATACAAACCCTCGACCATAAATAATCAGGTCAGCGACCAGACAATAAACCAATTACATAATTACAAACCATTTCAGCCTTAAACCAAGCAAACAATATCAACACATAAGACATCGCAGAAATACATCAATAGGTCCTATCCACACATTACATTAAAGGCGGTCCATAACCTAGATCAACTGGGACCTAGTATAGGACCACACACTACAACAATGATCTCCATTTGCCAATTCTCAAACATGATCATCAACAACATCCTAAAACTTCACCAGAAGCTACACCAACTCCACTTATGTAATTCATCAAAGATCTCCACCAAAATCTTTGCCAGTGAAACCATCGCTAGAACCAGAAACCAAGCTTCTAAGCAAGAAGGATAGCATCTGATCACCAGACCAAAACCAACTGACCAAATATGAGCGTGAGTATCATGAACAAGCTAATTCCATCACCAAACTATACTGGAGCCTACCAGATCATGCCAGATCCAAGTTAACGAGAAACCACTCAACCTATTGGGATAAGAAGGGTGCCGATAAAGCATCCAAACAACTAGTGTTGGAATCGGTGATAAAACATCAATGCAACACATAATCAATTCTACCAAATGGCCAATAGATCCACTACCATTATCAGTCCTCAAACATTTAATTTTCTTTGTAGTCTGCAACTCAGCCATTGCTTTAAATTCTTTAAATTGACTGAAAACTTAAGATTTATTCTTTAGAAAATATACCCATGTCCTTATACTAAAATCATCAATAAATGAAACATAATATGTGGATTTTCCAATTGAAGGAATATCTACTAGACCAAACACATCCGAATGAATAAGATCTAAAACAACACAAGTTTTATAAGAACTCGAGTAAAACTGAACGCGGTTTTGTTTTCCATAAATGCAATGCTCATAGAAATCAAGTCAAGATAACAATCATTCAAACCTTCAACAAGGTTTTTTATTTTTCAAGGTCCTTAGACCCTTTCTCTAATGTGGCCAAGCCTCTGGTGCCATAAAATAGTCTTCTCTGTAGGTAACTTTGCTTTAGAAGAAAGAGCACCCTTAGGTACCCAAAATCCATTTCCATCTGCTGAAGGTGAAACCCTCAAATCTTCCACAGATTTACTTTTTATAGAAGTTCTATTACACTCAATAGTGTATGCATTTAGCTTATACAGATTGTCGAAACTGACACCTTTAGAAATTACCATAGCACTCTTAATCATCTTACATCCTGCTTCATAAAAGACTACCTGAACACCCGCATCTATCAGTTTTCTCACAGATAATAGATTTCTTTTTAAACAAGGGATATGCAACACACCATTAATCATTTTTATTCTACCATCAGAAAACTTGATTATAACTTTACCTCGACCAACAATGTCTAAATATGAATCATCACCCAAGTACACCTTACCTCCATTAAATTCTTCATATTTAAAAAACCACTCTCTATTGGCGGTCATATGAAAAGATGCGCTTGAGTAAATTAACCAGACATCATTACCTGCATGAGTCGCCAAAGCCGCAATGAATGCATCACCATCTTCCTTCTCAAACTCAAAATCATAATCAATCTTCTTCTTTTTCTTCTTCTTTTCTCCTTTGCAGTCCTTACGGATGTGACCTAGTTTATCACAATTCCAGCAAATGACTTTAGACTTTCCAGGAGATTTCAATCTCCCTTTTGATTTGGACTTATCACGCTTCTCATTCTTCTTGTCTTTCTCCTTAGGTCTTCCACGAATAGTTAGGGTTTCCTTCGAATTGTGGGATATCTTCCTTCACATCTCTTCACCAAGTATGGCACCCATCACATTTTTAGACTTCAAAACAACAAAAGTACTACTGATAGCCATAACAAGAGAATCCCACAAATAAAGCAAATAACAAAGAAAGATCTGGCATTTATCCTCTTCGTTCATCTTAACACCAATAGATACTAATTGAGCCACCAACATATTGAATGCTTCCAAGTGGTCTGCAACTTGTCCACCCTTTTCCATCTTCAAGGAATAGAATTTCTTCCTCAAGAAAATCTGATTTAATAAATATTTCGCTTAATACATTTCACCAAGCTTATCCCATAGTTTCTTTGCAGTGTTTTCTTTATGGACATTGATCAGAATAGAGTCTGTCAGTCATAGTTTGATTAGACCCTTGGCTTTTTGGTCTATAACATCATACTAAGCCACCATAGTAGGATGTGAGGGCCGATTGGACATTCGCATCAACAACATCCCATAGATCTCGATCTATTAGCAAATCTTCCATCTTTAGCTTCCACATCTCAAAAGTCATTTCATTAAATTTCTCCACCTCTATTTTCCCTAATGAACTTGCCATTTGAAAATTCCTGCAACAAGATCAAAAAGTGTCTTCTGCAAAAGCTCCCACTCAAATCTGCATTAGTTCAAAAAACCCAACAACTCACAACTAAAACCAAAGGTGATCAAGCTCTGATACCACTTGTAAGGAACTTAAGTAGCAGAATAACGTCCTACACTAATCTTAAGAGGAGGGTAATGCAAGTTTTTTTATAGATCTTTGCTACAATTACCGAAAACAAAAATAAATATAATAATATTCAAACCATAACACAGTGATTTACGTGGGGAAAACCCTTTCGAGAGAAAAACCCCACACTCCAAAAGTTGCCCAATATATTATTCAACAATCAAAATAGATTATAATATACTTGCAGAGAAATCTCTTCATAGGAGTACCACTAATAAGTGATTCAGAGGTAACTCAATAGCCATAAGACTCTTACACACAACCTCTATCTCATGCACCTCATATATAGAGGATACAATACAAGAAACCATCAAACGGTATTACAAAACCATGAGCTAAAACCACTCAATAAGGTGTAGATGACCTTATCTCCCTTCTAGATGCCCTATGACATGTGTCCCTCCATTTTACAACTCATTTATGTGTCTGATGTATTTAATATTTCCTATTTCAGGAGTACAAACTTTTGGAGGCCATAAATTGAGAACCGTGTATCCTATTGATGAACCATTTGAAGCGTTGAAAAAGCTCGCGAAGTGCTCTATTGCCTTGTAAATGGATATTCCATTTATGCCCACTTTTCATGGTGTTTTGGACCCTCTAAATTCCTCAAAATCAAATTTAAACTTTTCATTGGACCCCTCCAAAATGGAAAATTTAATATCTTCAAAACTAGTTGTGATCTTGCAATGCAACTTTAGCGGAATGCTTATCCAGCCAACGAAAATCTTCAGGGAGAATTTTATACCATTTTGTGCTCAAATAAAAATTACTATAAATAGTAACCTCATGTAAATGGAAGGTTGAGACACCATTTTTCCAACACACAACTCAATTTAGAACATGTTGTACATAAATGTTTCATAGGAAGGTTTAGATTCAATGTTTTATTGAAGGAAAATAGAGTTTTCACAACTTCAACCCACCAAATCAAATTAACACAACCTATGACCTGCATTAGACTTAATTTTTCTTGCTCTAATATTGTATAAATGAGGTATAATTAAAGGATTCAGAGACAAATCATAATAATTTCATCAAATCATTCATTCACAAGATGAGAAAAGAAACTTGAGAAGGAACACTATCACTTTTATTCAATTAAAAGGAGATTTGTTGTTACAAATATTGAAAATTTCCTCAAAACTAAAAATATTACTCTGAAAATGAGTTACAATACTATATGTTTTTTCTGTGTGTAGAAAGAAAAGAGAAAGAACTAAGAAACAAAGAGTACAAGCTCTATTTTATGCAACAAGCCTTCTTTTCCAACTAAAGGATGAGTTTGGAGTTGTAATCCACCTTTGATCTACTTGAAGGCCTACAAATCTACTCCAACTACTTGTAACATAGCTTGAATCCTCTTCGATTTGCATGTGAATCATTCCCTTTGGTCGTAGAAGATGAAAAATCACACAAAAATATGTCAAAACTACTCCAAACTGAGTGTTTGTGGGTCCAAAACTTCCTTTAATTGATTTCCTACTCATGTGGGATCTCTAAATAGGGTCAAACTAAATGATGTCATTAAAACTCAACTTTAAAACCCTTAAATTGCTCTAATTTGTTTGCATGATATAAGAGCCAACTATTGCATGATCCTCTTAGGTGATTGCACCATGTAAAAGATTTTATTTAAGCTTTATGTTCACTTATTCTCTTGAGGCATAGGGTTTGTAGCTTTTCCTTAACTATTTTTTATTTAATTTGTATGACAATCTTAATTGATTATATGATGGCTTCAATTAATTTGATGACCCTTAGGTGAGTTGACTTAGATTTAAGTTTAGTTTTAATCCTCCTCAAGGTGTGGGAGAAATTCAAGGAGGTTAAAATGCAACCAATCTTATTATTTTTCCTTTCCATATATCTTCCATTCTTCCAAGTACTTTTATTTAACCTCAAACTATGTCTTCCTCATGATCTAATCATGAAATCAATTATGTTAAGGCCTATCAAACTAAATTCTTAAAGGGACTACCTTTGGTTCATGGTGTCTCTATCACACCTTAATAAGGACTTCTATTTTCTTGAATGTCACTATTATATGTTTGAGATCCTATGACTTTGTTATTTTCCCTTTTTCTTTAAGCTTGAAAGTTTAAATCTACCTTACTCCTTATCGTCTCTACTCTCTTAAAGTTATGGACTATCATTTGATGATCTCTATGCATACACTATATTGAGCATTGATGATACTATGATGTGAATACTCCTTGAAATTGATGTAGACTGAGAAACTAGTATCTTAAGTGAAGGATTCTTTGCTAATTGATGAATCATTCCCTTGTCCTTGATATGATAGTTATTCTTTCTCCAATGCTTCTTCATGACAACCTATTGCATATTTTTCACTTTTATAATGATATGTTTGATTTGAAGTCTCATTACACATCTCTATCTCATGTTAGTCCTCTAACCCTATCTTATTGTTCACAAATAAAAGAAGATTCATCACCATCTTTTCTAAATATATGACTACTCATCTTTATGTCTATATTTGATGTTTGTCCTTTTCCATGAAGAAACTTGCAACAACCTCTTTGATTGTCTTTGACTTTACTTCTAACTATAACATATATGATTGCCATTAGGTTGCATTTGGCTACCACACTTTAGTTGTCCATTTGACTGAGATCTCAAGAAGTTACTATCTTATCTTTTTTCTAGAATGTCATTGTATACATGAAAGCATAAACCATTTCATATCCCTTAATTCAAATTGAACTAAATTGATGTTTATCTTCCTTTGGCAAATGCATTAACTCTCTTTGGATTGTAATTTTGTGGAGACTTCTATTGACTAAGGTTGTCATATCTTTGGCCTTTTCCATATTGACATGAAACAAAAATCTTAAGATATTAAAGATGTATTGCTTTTTTCCATTGAAACCTCTTCTTTTCAATATCCTTCACTATACAAGAGGCTCTTGATGACTCTTTCTATCTACTTGATCAAGATTGTTTTCTTCCTCTTTATGAATATGACTAGACATTTCCTCATGCACCTATCTTTCCATTATTTTTGTAATCTACATGCTATCATAGCCTCTGCACTTTTGTAATAATGCTTGATCTTAAAATATGTCACTAGTTTTGTCATATTGTATTTAGTCCATCATATTATGGCACTTATGTTTGGTATTGCATGGAGTTTTTTATATCCATGGTTAGAAATATTATTTTATTTTGTGAGTATTCTAAGGTTGTTGTATTATACTCATTCACCTCTAAAATTCCATATGATAGTGATGCTTTTAAAGGAATGAGACCCTCAACATGCTACTTTATGAAAAGATCCTATCTTAACAATCTTATTGCATAGGTTTTGTGTGTTTCCTTCATACATTGACATCTTTATTTTGTTGTAGACCTTTGTCCTCTTGGCATTATTTTGGTCTTTTTGTGAAATGATTCTCATGAAAAGATGTAAGTGTTAGGATTCCCAAAGATACTGAGAGGGTGGGGGTGAATCAGTATCTAACTGGTTATATAATTTTCTTAACTTAAAACATGTAAAGCATATCAATACTGTATACTGGTAAACAAAAAGTAATGCAATAAACAGAGATAACAACAACCACATGAAAAGCACACCATAACACAGTAGTTTAACGAGGAAACTCGGTGTGGGAAAAACCTTGGTGGGATTTATGACCCACAATATTCAGTTACTGGCCAATAATAGAATATTACTACTACAGTAGGGGCCTGCACATGCAGGAAGGCCAAGTGCCTAGAGCTCACTGCTCAATTACAAAATGGGAAGTCTCACTGACTTACAAAATGGATTATGCAAATCCAATGTCTTGTACTGCTTCAAAATAGGATCTATTATGCTAGATCCAGTACCAGTTTTAGCTTTGCTTCATACATAAACCCTTAACCTATAATTCACATAATAGGTCTACCTTATTTTGCTTATCTTCTTGCTTACAAAATGTTCTATAATGATCTCATATATATATGAGTCATTTTACAACTTGCCAAGTCGGCTTACAATCATTTTACAATTAATTACAAAATATATTATAAACAAAATTCCTGTCAGCCTAGGTGTTGGTATACTTCCTTTTACTGCCGGTGTAGAGTCTATCGTTGCCGGTATCGGTATATTGTCTTGTTGGTATCATATGATTGCAAGGTTGCCATCAATGACAAAACCTTCAATCACTTACAATATCTCATTGGAGTGTGCATTTGCCAACAATCTCCCCCTTTAGCATTGATGGCAACACTCATGAGAGAAATCCAAAAAGTGTCATCCAAAAGAATCTACCAGAATTGTCTTACCAAAAATTATGTACCCAAAAAAAAAAATGTGCCCCCCCTGAGCTGATGAGCCATTTGCTGATTATTTTTCTTATTTCCACTACTCCCCCTTTGGCATCAATGACAAAGGTTGTCAAAGTGTCAATTAAGTGTGGTTTCCAACTTTATCCTTGTAACTAGTTGGTTACAATTTGAAAAAGGTCTGCCAATACCAGATTCAGGCTCTCAGTGAACTGTTCATTGTCTTTAATGTGGCCTCTATGCTCTGAATTGTACCAGTGAGGTGTTGCATTTGCTGTTCTAGTATTTTCTATCCTTGAACTAGAGCCTCAAATATCTCTTTTCTCAAGGAGGCGAGGTAGTCCAATCTTGGACTAAGTTTCCATTTTAGATCTTTTGCCTTTCCTTTTATACTTTCCTTCTCTCTTTCCAATTTTAGAAGTTCCTCCTCAAAACTTGTTGTTTTCTGCTCAAAAACTGATAATGGTTAAGATGAATTAATGAAGTTGTCAGCTAATTTATTTATTTCTTCCTGTACCTTGTTGATCTTCTTGTCTATATCTACTGTCAAAAAGTTTGTTTTGCATGTATCTTTGTACAAAGTTTTAAACTCTTTTAGTGTATTACATAGTGCTGGTAAAAGAGTGTCAAATTGTCTCATGCACTTATTTATTTCCTCTTCAAAGAATTTGTGTTTTTCCTTCTCTAGTTTCTCTTTGAATGCTTCCTCATTTATTCGTTCAACTGTCACAATGTTGTCAGTAATATACTTAGACAATGTGTCAAGTTGATTCAAAGAATCTTTATTATCCATATTACATTTGGGTGCTATCATTTTCAAAATTGGGATTGTATCATCAATAGCTTTGTATGCTTGTGAGCTACACTCTGTTATTTTCTTGATAGTCCAAAAGAACTTCTGTCACATTTGTTGGTCTGAATTCTGCATTGGAAGAACCAACAATGTGTATTCCACCGGTGTGAGTAATTTCTTTGCTTGTAGTGACCTCTGGTAGGTTAGTTTGTGTTTGTGTTTCTCTAAGCAAAGGTTTGAGTTACTTAGCTGTTGCCGGTGGCACTGCCTCTGCATGAACCTGTTCCTGTGAGGGAGCCTGTTGCTCTGCCTATTTCTTAGTGTTGTCGACTACTAGTTTTTCTTCTGTGCTACCTATTGCTGGTGGCCCAGTTGCCACATCTGTTTTCCCTATTGATTCCTTATCTACCACAATATTGACTTTCTGAGTGTCAATCTTCATTGTATATAACACCTCAGAATCAGGATTTGTGTCCTCATGTGGTATGTCCATACTCTCACTGGCCGGTTGATTGTCAGTAGTAACTACCAGTGGAGTATCTAGAGGTGGTGGGGATAAGTTGTCTGTTATTTTTATGCTGGGTGGTCCACCAACCTTTCCTTTTCCCTTATCCTTTTGATATACCTTGATGGGTTTAGGGCTTCGATACTCTTCCCGCTTTTCCTTCTCTACAAGGAATATGTCCCATGCATTAGCTGTTTCTTTTGTTACCTCATACACTCTCCCTGCCATTAGTGCTATATGCCGGTGAGTAGTTGAAAATACTGACCGATTAACCTCTGAGATCAATTTATCTATCTCACCAGGTGAGTTGACAAGATGTACAACAAGTTATTTTTCAATTTTTATTTTCTTATCAAGCTCAATAATAACTACTCTCCTAGCTTCAAGTCTATTGTAGAGATCTATCGGTATTTCATCAACAACTTGCATAAAAAATTTCTTGAAAATATCTAAGTGCAATATTACACTGTTCTCTACTTTATCTTTGTCATCATCTTATAATGTGTTATACATTTTGCTGATATTTTTCAATTTACCATCCTCAGTAATTTCATCTAGTAATTTATTAATAGGAGCTATAGACTTCTTCTTAGGAGTCACATTTTTCTTCTTCGTAGTTAATTTCTTTGTTGGGGGCCTTATTGCCTGTTGTTTCTGTCTTGTTCTTCTAGGAGAAGGTGAAGATACCAGTGAAGATTTCCTTTTTCTCACAACTCTTTTGAATGCAGCTGGTATGTCACTTTCTAAAGAAGTTCCAATCAGTGAAAGGTGAGTTTCTGATTGAAGTGCTTCTAACTCATCTTCAATAATACCAGTTCATTTGAGTACATCTTCCTTAATAGCTTTTGCTTGCTTGGATCTTTTTCTAACTGTTGCCTCAACCTTTTTAACATTTTTCTTGGATTGAATTTGTTTTTCAATAGTCTCAGCACTACCAAATACCTCTTCTTTAGGTTCCTTAGGTTCTTCTAGGAGGGCTTTTGCATATGTTTCTATTATGTGGTCATCAGATTCATACCCCATTTCAATAACCCAGATGGTTCTCGGGATAACTGCCTCCATCCAATTTTCATCCTTCTTTATTACAAAACAGATTTCATCCTTATACTTGTCCACAATTGCTTGTGACAATCTAACTTTGGTCTTCATTCGGGCCTTCAATGCCTGAAAATACTCATTTATGTTCTTTTCTCCGTTCTCTCCCATGCTGTTCAATAAATCTAACAACTGTTTGCCTATCGGTATATCAAAACCAAAATTTCTAATACCAATACTGGGTACTTGTTTGGTTATGTGCAACATTAGACAAACAAGTAGGTTTCCGAATCTGAATGTTCCCTTTTTGTCTTTCTTTATCTTTCCCAAATTGTCAATCAGTTCATCTTTAAGCCATTCACACACATCTATTCTTGCATTATCATTAATCATATCATAGGCACTTTTAGTGCATAGGCTAGAGACTGAGTTTAACCTATTTGCATGTGTAGTTTTGTAGCTTAAGATCATACTGATGAATTTCACATTGATATCCATTACATCATTTACCCTTAAAGATCTCTTATTAGATGTTGCATCGGTTAGGTTTATCACTAGGTCATTTGAGACCTTCTTTGTTTTGTCAAGTCTGTTATCGGTGGAAGGTAACCCTGTTATAGCCTTTACTGCTTCTTTTGTGATTTTGTGAACTGAGTCTAACCAAAAGAATGCACCATGTACCTTGCTTAGTACTATCCTTATAACATCCTTGGGAAAATCCAAGATACTGAGAATTTTAGTGAAACCTAGGGTTTCAACTATCCTGTGTTCAGGTTTGATATTTTCAGATTCATCATAAATTATAGATTTATACATATTCTTAATTTCCTCATCACCTAATTCCTCTATATGACAATGTATATACATTTTAGGGTCTTCAGCAAAAACTACTCCCTTAGGAATTTTAGAAAATGCACCAATGTTATCATCTTTCTTGGCAATTTTAGGAACTAACTGGAATATGGGTCTAGGGCATTTAATGACTTTGACAATAGTAGGGTTTGCAATGAATGCAGGAGAAAATGAGGAAGCCATGGTTATAAATACCTTTATCTTTCTTAAGGAATGATTGCTTAATGAATTGCTTCACTTCTTTTCTTGGAATGCCTTCACTTGGGAATTTTCGTGCTCTCAAAGATTTGAATGCTCGGTGAAATGAAAATGGAGCCAAAACACTTGCTTTACAATGTTAATTTTGCCAACCACCACATTTAATGCTTGCCAGTTAAGTAATGACTTAACTTATCTGCTGATATAGAAGTAATTTCAACTTCTCACCATCAACTGAGGGAATAATAGCATGTTTCACATTTGGTTGCTAAACCCTCAAAGGAATTTTCTTCAGTTAGATGAAGAGTCTCTTGCCGATGGATTGTTACTTTGTTATGCCAGTGGAGTGTTACTCTGTTCTACTAGTGGAGGAGTATTCCTATCAATATTTAGATCTGACTTTTTGATCCATTGTTTTCAGAATTCTTGCTTTACCTCTTCAACCTTTTCTTTACCTTTCAAACTAGCACCATTATTACTTGCAGATGATGCCTTACTTCTGTAGAATTTTGCAATATGTCCAATCTTGTTGCAAGTATAATATGTCATATTGTTTTTCTGAATAGCTTTCCCATATCCTATGCTGGTTTGTGTTCTACACTGATTAGATAAGTGTCCAAATCGTCCACAAACATAACATCTTACATTCATTCTGCAATTTTCTGAATTATGACCAGGTTTGTTGCATTTAGAACATTGACCAGTGGGTGTATTAGTGTTCTGATAATTTATAAATCTACACTGATTTTCTCTATGACCATACTTGTTACAATTAAAGCATTTGCCATTAAATTTATAAGAATTTGGTTGTCTTACTGGTTTGCTATGATCATGTGTGTTTGCAGTACCAAAGCTTTTACCAACTTCAAAGCCAAGGCCATTAGTGTCACCATTTGGTTTCTGATTTTTCAGAAAGTCACCAAGTTCTTCTGAGCTTTTCTTGAATTTTTCCTTGTGTTGATTTGTAGTAGCCAGTTCTCTTTCCAAGATACCTTTTTGTCTCATGAGTTCATTTGAGTCATTTTTTGCATGCATCAGATCTGTCTTCAACATATCATTTTCATAACTAAGTCTTGTGTTTTCATTTGCAGCATCATTCAGTCTTCTAGTCAAGTCTTCTTCATTCTTCTTTCTATCTTCAATTTCTTTACAAAATCTCAATCATATCCTACATCTCATTCTTTGTTGTCATGTTTTCTTGTTTTAGCTTATTCATCAGATCACTAAGAGTTTCCTTTTCATCATTCTCATTTTGCATCTTTTCACAAAGTTCTCTTCTCTTGATTCTTGCAATGGTAAGATTTTCTTGAAGTGCTTGAATAATATCCTGTGCAACCTTTAGATCATCTTCAAGTTTGATATTTTTCAGCTTTTTTGTATCATAGTCTGAGAGAGCTACTTCTAATTGCTTCATCAAGTTTTCCATCTCTACTTGTGTCAAGATCTTCCTCAAGATGTTAGGCTTCTAAAAATAGAGGACCAGGCTCTGATACCAATTGTTAGGATTCCCAAAGATACTAAGAGGGGGGGTGAATCAGTATCTAACTGGTTATATAATTTTCTTAACTTAAAATATGTAAAGCATATCAATACTGTATACTGGTAAACAAAAAGTAATGCAATAAATAGAGATAACAACAACCACATGAAAAGCACACCATAACATAGTAGTTTAACAAGGAAACCCGGTGTGGGAAAAACCTCGGTGGGATTTGTGACCCACAATATTCACTTACTGGCCAATAAGAGAATATTACTGCTACAATAGGGGCATGCACATGCAGGAAGGCCAAGTGCCTAGAGCTCAATGCTCAATTACAAAATGGGAAGTCTCACTGACTTACAAAATGGATTATGCAAATCCAATGTATTGTACTTCTTCAAAATAGCATCTACTATGTCAGATCCAATATTGGTTTTAGCTCTGCTTCATACATAAACCCTTAACCTATAATTTGCATAATAAGTCTGCCTTATTTTGCCTATCTTCTTGCTTACAAAATGTTCTATAATGATCTCATATATATATGAGTCATTTTACAACTTGCCAAGTCGGCTTACAATGATTTTATAATTAATTACAAAATATATTATAAACAAAATTCCTGTCGGCCTGGGTGCCAGTATACTTCCTTTTACTGCCGGTGTTCTATGTGCCGGTGTAGAGTCTGTCATTGCTGGTGCCAGTATATTGTCTTGTTGGTATCATATGATTGCAAGGTTTCCATCAATGACAAAACCTTCAATCACTTACAATATCTCATTGGAGTGTGAATTTGCCAACAGTAAGACCCTTTTAATATCCTCAAAACCATTAGTCATTGACTACATTGTTTAGAATATACTCATTGCAATATTGTCATTTTATTGTGGCTATGATGAATTCCTTATTGTTTCTCTTTCACCTCATGAAATGTTTGAAACAATCAAGAATGAGTTCATCATCTATGACATAAGTTGATATCTTTGTTTTTCTTTAGGGTTTTCTCTTTTTCTCTTCATTCTACCACTACCATATTTTTACCTTATTATAGACTATATTTAATTCTTATATGCCTACTATTAGATTGTCATCCTTTAAGCATGAATATAAGAATATCTCAAAATAATGCAAAAGACTTGCTTCTTGCAATGTAGGGTGTTGATTTTGATTGAAACCCTACCTCGTTGTGAAACTTTATTGCAACTCCCTTTACTTTCTCTGTAACTTCTCTTTGAAGACTTAAGACTACTCTTCACATGCATGAATCTATGCATGATTTGATCACTACTCTTTGGTGAGCTCTCGATGATGAAATAAGGATGAAGAAGGGTTTTCATGCATCCTTTTAATAAAAAATTTACATCTCCTACTATTCCTTGGTGAGCTCTCGATGATGAAACAAGGAGATGGAAGGGTTTGCATGCGATCTTTTAGTAGAAAATTTCCATCTCCTACTACTCCGTGGTGAGATTTTGATGATGAAATAGGGATGAAGAAGGATTTATATGTAGCCTTTTAGTATAAAAATTCCATCTCCTTGATGAAATTATAAAATCAATATAAGAAACCTAAAGTGAAACTAAAGGGAAACCCTAAAGGAAACATTAAGACTTTATCCAACATGGGGAATATGATTTCTAAAAACTTTTACACAATAAAAAGGATCAATTTAATGCTTAAACTTATCTGCATTAAACAAAATATATTTGATTTGATATTTTGAACCCTTTTATCACTTTAAACCCCTCAAAATACCTCCTAAGAAGAGCCAGGGTCTCATTAAAATACTCATTTGGTCTAGAAATAACAAAATAGGTATTCCCATAGGAAATCAGACTAATCATGTTGCCGAAGCCATGGCATCTTACCATGGGATGATCCTTGCCAAGGAAGCCAAATGCACTAAAGTTTGGTGTGAAGGTGACTCCTTAAACATAATCAATTGTTTAAATATGAAATTCCCGCCTTCTTGGTCAATTAGTAATTCTATTAAAGCAACTAGGAAAATCAACAAAGAATTTGAAATGTGTGTTTTTACACGTGTATAGGGAGGCCAACTCCTGTGCTGACTGGGCAGCCAACCTGGCTTGCCAATTGGGAGACATCATTACTAGTTATGGTGAAATGGATATTGCAAGTGAAATGAAATCCTTGCTCAATCAGGACTGGAGCTAGACAAGGCAATATGGTACTTTTAATCATTATTTCTAATGACCTTTCCGCCTTTTTTGATGCAGGATTTTCTCGAAGATAATGAGCATTTATATAGGTGTCTTATCATTATTATTTGGCATAGATTCTGGGTGTTATTATAGAATAAGCATAGAAACCAGAGGAGAGGCTATCAAATTGAGAGAAGGAATTGCAAGGAAGGTGCCAAAAAAATGGGAGGTAACAAGAAAAGATTTGAACCTACTTCCTGCTCTAACTGGAGAAAGAACAAAGAAGTCTGGGATATCCTTCAGCAAGGGGGTTTGAATGTTTTCATGGAATGGCTAAGTGGGAAAGATCCCACAATCACTAGCTATTTCATCAAGAACTGGAAAAATGGCAAAATTCTTATTGGATCCCAGATGATGAATGTTGACAAAGAGGTCATCATCGAGGCCACGGGGATGACGACTGAGGGAATGAAATTTTACAGGGATAGAGGCATATCAGATAAAGTAGCAGACAAGTTTCCTGCTATGGATGAAGAGAGGAGAAAGATGATTAAAATCGACAACTCCTACCATGCCCCAAAGAGAATTTGCAGGCCATGGAGGTTTTTCTTATTCACTTCTATTGAATACATTACCTTAGATGGTAGGTTTACCAGAGCCTACGGGCATCACTTCATTTTACTCAACCATTTCCATCATGGGGAAAAGGTTAGCCTTCCCTATTACCTTTCTTGCTCAATGGATCATACTATAAAGGAGATCCAGAAGGACCCTAAGGGTGATCATGCCCTCCATTAGGGGCTCATGGTCTTGGTTTATAAAATGCTCAAGGGGAAGTGCATTGAAAAGCCTATTAAGGGCAAAAATGCAAGAGATGTGACAACAGAGAGTGAAGCTAGTGGTTTTAACTTTGAATTGGAGACCGAGGGAGAATCAGAAGAAACTAGCAAAAAAGGGAGGAATAAGGCCAAGAAGAGAAGGATTATTGTGGAATTAGGTATGTCGGATTCTGAAACTGACTCCTTTGAGAAAAAAATTGTTAAAAAAAAGAAAGGGAAAGCTACTGGAAAATAGGCTCAGAGAAAGAATACTAAAAAGGGTAATAATTCTAAAATCAACCATATTCTGGTTGATTCTGAGGAGGAGGCAGAAGAAAACAAGAAGGATGAGAGTTAGGATAAAGAAGGGGAGGGTGTTATGGACAATATTGAGGCCATGAATACCACAAGTCTACATAAGGAGGATAAAGGGGATAAAAGTGGCAGTGGTGAAAATGATACTGCTAAGGCCTTCTGTGAGACCATTGCAAGCATGGTGAAGGATATCAATAGTTTGAAAACAGATACGCAGGTGATTACTAGAGTTATAGTTGATGATAAGCCCTTGGCTGAACATGTTAAAGAATTGGTTGCTATTCTACATAATGTGGAAGCTATTGAATGTATAGTTGGAAAAATCATAGCTACGGAAAAAAAAGGTCAATGAGATGGGAGATAGAAAGGAAATGGAAATCAAAATGAATGATTTCAGCTGTAGGATTGACAGGTTGGAACACAACGTCAAGAAGATTGCTGACCAAAATTTCCAAATCCTCAAATCATTGGTGGACAATATGAACATCCTTATCAACAGGTTTCAGAACAATGCCGAGAAGGATGGTGATAAAGAGAAGCTAGACAAGAAGGGTCATGAAAGGAGGACCAGAGCCAACACAAAGATTAAGGGCGATATCAAAGGTTGTGAGCTGGAGGAACTGAAGACATCAGTGAACAACATGAAACAACTGGTTGTCCATGCTGAGGAAATTATGAAAAGTATTTAGTTTTCAGTTGGTGTCCTAGGTTCTGTCTTTTTGTTGTCTATGTGCTTTCCTTTCGCTATCTATTCTGGGTTTTTAATGTTATGTTATGTTAGCTGATCCCTGTCGATGGGTTCATTTTGTCATTTTGAAGTGATCAGGTACTTTTTTTAGCTGATCTATTTTCCTGGTTTGTACAAGGTTCGAGTACCTTTCAAATTCCTTCTTTTACTTAATCAAAAAAAAATAGGTAACATATAGAGTAACGGGAATGGAGCGAAAAGGAGCGGTAATTCCAGATTTCAAAACTGGGAATGGCGGACTTTCCGGGGAAGGCGGATTTCCTAAGGAAAGTAGTTTTTTAGGGGTCGAATCTGGCAACCAGGCAAGAGGACAGGCATCTCAAGGGTCAGAAGAGGACAAGGAAACAGTCAAACTGGGGGAGGAAAAATATTCTACAACTGGGGTCCCACATGATAGAGGTAAAGGTAAAAACTGGTCTTTGCTCTTTGGAGTGAAGCTGCTGGATAAATCTGGGCTCCTGGAAGTTACAAATATCTCAGATCCAGTTTCAGGGTTGGTTGCTATTTCTGTTCTGGATAAACTAGTAGATTTGACTATTGTAGGTTTAACCATGACCTTAGTGGGATGATTTTCTAGCTTTAAGCCTAACATTGATGTTGTTAGGAATTTCATAAGGAGGAAATGGATTTTAAAAGGTCAAGTGGATGTGGCAGCACTACCTAGGGGGTTTTTTTCCTTTGCTTTTAACTCTAAATAAGATATGAATAAGGCTCTATGTGAAGGCCCCTGGATATTCAGCAAGTCAACTTTGGCTCTTTAGAAATGGGTCTCAAATCTTGCCCTTGATGATTCCTTCTTTGTTTCTATGCCAGTCTGGACTCACCTCTCGGGTCTCCCACTGGAATTCTAGAATGAGGAAGTCTTCAAGGGTAGTGCTAACTCTTTTGGAGAACTTCTTTTGATTGATCCGATGATGGCGGCTAAATCAAGGTTGGTCTTTGCTCACATCTATATAAACATAAATCAAATGATTGATATGCCCCAATCTATAGATATCATTTCTAAACTAGGAAAATGGACCCAAGCCATTGAATATGAATCACTTCCATTTTCCTATTTCCATTGCAAGAAATTCGGGGTAGTGGGCAAAATCTTGTCCGCTTAAGAAGAGTAAGGAAAGCAAGACTGACAGCAATGTCAAGTATAAAAAGACCTGGAAAATGATTGATAAAAAAGGAGACTCATCTATTGAGTCTAATCAAAATAAGGATGTAACGAAACTAGTAAATGAAGTCAAGAAGGATGAGAACAGTAAAAATGAAAAACAAGATTGTGTCTGCTCTAATAACCAAATAGAGAGTTCTAAAGAAGGAGAGAAAGGTTTAGAGTTGAACAACAAATACAACCGAGAGGTCTAGGAGGTTGGATCCGTCAGTCAGAAGAAGGAAGAGGCAAGCCCCAATGAAGCTGTCCCTATTTCTTCTCTCTCAAAATCAGTAGAGGAAAACTATAATGAAGCCCAAGAGTGTGACTCTTTTGATATTGAGCCTTTATTGCTTTTAACTAATAGCAGCCCAAAGCCTCCTCTATGTAAAACCCCATCTCATAGTATGGCTGTGGATATCCTGGAAGGGAATCTCCGGATTCTCAGCTCGAAAGAAGGAAAAATGAATAAGGAGGATCTCAATGGAGGGATTTCAACTAGAAGCAGGAATAAGAAAAAGGCAGATGTTGGAAGCCAGAACAAAAAGCAGGGAAGGCCATCTCTAAAACATCAAAGGGAACAGGAAAGATGGAAGAACCGTGTTGATGGAACACAGTGTTCCATCGAGTCAGCCCTATCCCCGGTTAAAGTATGAAGATAATATCCTAGAATATCAGAGGGCTGAATGCCCCTCATAAGTAGGATGTGTTAGGAAACATCATAAGAGATCATAAACTGGATGTGGTCCTCATTCAGGAAGCCAAGATGTCCAACAAAAAGGGGAAAAGATTAGAATTTTTAAGAATAATAGTGTCATAGGATCTAGCTCGGAGGGAGGTTCTGGAGGAACTACAATTTTTTGGAACCAAAAAACCATCAAAGGTAAGGAAATTATCTCTTCTCTCAATAGGAACTCAATGCAGCTTGAGCATATTAAGGATAACTTTGTGTGGGTGTTAACTAATGTCTATGGGCCTAACACCAAAACCGGGAGAGTTAAATATTTGAGAAGCCTTGCCGAAGATAGACTTAAGTTTGCTGATCAAAGCTGGATTATAATGGGAGATTTCAAAACTCTGCTAAAAGAGGAAGAGAAGATGGGAGGTCTCCCCTTGCAGCTTGATGGGAAACAAGATCTTATGGAGTTCATCAATGATCAAGCTCTTATGGATGTGGATCTTCAGGGCATTAACGACACATGGACTAACAAAAGAACCAGAGCTAACCTGATCCAAGTAAAGTTAGATAGAACCTTAATTTCTCCTGAGTGGTTAATCAAGTATAACTGCTCCCTTGCTTCTGTTATCAAAATTGGGTCAGACCATTATCCTATCTCTTTTACAGCTAACTCTTTTTCGGCTAAAAGAAACTTCCCTTTCAGATTTGAAAAAGTGTGGCTATCCCACCCCTCTTTGGAAGCTTGTATCACTAAGTGGTGGAATTCTGAGGTTGAGGGTATGGCTCTCTTTAGAATAGCTAAAAAGCTCAACATTTTAAAAGCCAAAATTAAAATCTAGAACAAAGAGATTTTTGGGGACGTTTTCAAGAGTAAAATTCAAATCAAAACTGAAATTAAATATGTTCAGGATAGAATTCAAGAGACTAGGCTATCTGAAGAACTCAGGGAGGCGGAAAATGTTCTTTTGTCTAAATACCATACCATTATTTCTAATGAAGAGATGTTCTGGAGACAAAGATCTAGAGCCTTGTTCTTGAAGGAAGGTGATAAAAATACTCGGTTCTTTCACTTAATTGCGCTTAAGCATAAGGCAGCTAACAAGATTTCCAGATTATCCTGTAATAAAGGGATCTTAATGGAGGATAATGATATTAGAAAGGAAGCTATGGAGTATTTCGGCACCCTATTGGGAGAAGTGGATAACCTAGATATCAGTAATCAAAACATCCTCTTGCAAGCTATTCCTTCTACCTTGACTGTTGATGATAATAACTTTTTATCCCGTATTCCCTCAAACCAGGAAATCAAAAAGGTGGTGTTTTCTTTTTAGGGAGATAAAAATCCAGGACCGGATGGTTTTCCTATGTTTTTCTTCCAAAATTTTTGGCACATCATGGAGATAGACATCTGCAATGGTGTTAAAGAATTCTTTGGCTCTAGAGGGCTCCTAAAGGAACTGAATGCTACTTTCATTTTCCTTATTCCGAAGATCCCAGGTGCTGACTTTCTCAATAAGTTTAGACCCATTAGTCTATGCAACTCTATGTACAAGATTTTATCCAAGGTTCTGACCTCTGGGTTGCTGGAATTTCTTCCAAGAATTATCTTTGTCCAGCAAAATGGCTTTGTCCCCGGTAGATAGATTCTGGATTCCATCATTTTTGTTCATGCAAATATCCACTCCTTGAAAGTGGCGAATAAACAGGGTTTCTTCCTGAAGTTAGACATGGCTAAAGCTTTTGATAGAGTGAACTGACAGTTTCTCCTAAGGATCATGAAAGCGTTTGGTTTTGGTGAAAAAGTTATTCATCTTTTCTCTCAACTTATGGAACCTCCTCTTCTACTATTATTGTCAATGGTTCCCCATCTAGTTTCTTCAAAAGTTCTAGAGGACTTAGATAGGGGGACCCCATTTTCCCTATCCTATTTACCATTTTAGCTGAATGTCTGGGTAGATTTATTCTTAAAAATGTGGAAGATGACAATCTTAAGGGTTTGAAACCATCTTCATTCAATGTCACTTGCTCTCATGAACAGTTTGTTGATGATTCTATTACTATGGGGGAAGCTTCCATCTTAGAAGCTAAAAACATGAAGAAGGTGTTGAATACTTATGAATCTGCCTCGAGGAAAAAAATTAATTGGGATAAAAGTTCTTTTTTCTTCATTAACACCCTTGTTCAAAGGCAACTGAGGATTGAAATAATTCTTGGTTGTAATATTTCTGAGCTTCCCTCTTCTTATTTGGGGCTTCCTCTATGTATTAAGCCTGAGGATTCTTTCTGGAATAAGCTGGTGGATAGATTTAACTCAAAACTTGCTGGTTGGAAAGGGGTTGTCCTTAGTCAAGTGGGCAAAGTTACTCTTCTTAAAGACACTCTCCGAAACCCACCTGTCCATGCTCTCAGTTTGTTCAAAACCCCAAAAAATTTGTGGAAGCTATTGAAAGAATCTAAAAAAAGTTTCTTTGGTTGGGGGTGGAAGTCAAAATAGAATTCCCCTAATTGCTTGGAATAAAATCTGTTCTCCTAAGGCCTCAGGTGGGTTAGGTTTAAGGAATATTAGTTCCATGAATAAGGCTTTATTAGCCAAACAAATTTGGAGAATGAAAGGGGAGGAAAGAGAATGGAACTCCATCTAGAATAACAAATATCTCTATATGCAACCTTTTGAGGAAGAACTCTTAGATGATTCTTTTATTATTGAAGGTTCGGCTATATGGAATGCTGTTCAATTTGCTAAAAGCTAGGCTGCTGTTGGATGAAATTGGAACCTTGGGGATGGTAGGAGAATAAGATTTTGGGAAGATAGGTGGATATTGGACAAACCTCTGGAGGATGTTCCAATCATTAATGAATGGAAATATTGGTTCAAAAGAAGATTTGGGGAGCTAGTCAGAGACTACTGGAGAAATGGGAATTGGATTGATTTCAGCCAGCAATGTGTGGGGCTTAAGTTCCTTCAGATTGCTCTCTCTGCTATAGTTCTTAGAGATAAAAAAGACGACAAATTGATATGGAGGGAAACCCCAGATGGGAAATACTCTGTCTCCTCAGCTGTGGCTATCCATAATGAATTTGTGGAAGAAATTTCTATTTGGGCTAAAGTCTGGAACAAGAAGTTAGTTCCTAAAATTAATATCTTTTTTTGGATTTTCATCCAAAACAAGGTTTTAACCCTGGACAACCTTCAAAAGAGAGGTTTTTTTTTCCTAACAGGTGTTCTCTTTGTTGTAGGGAAGAAGAAACCACCTGCCATATTCTTAATCAGTGTACCTTTAGTCAGGATATATGGAAAATCATCCTAAGTAGGTGGAACTTGAGCTGGGTTTTCCCAAACTCCCTAGGGGAAACTTGGCAGCAATGGCATTGCCCCAAATTCTAATTCTAAGATTGTGGAGACTTGGAGGCTTACTCTTTCGAATGTTATCTGGAATATTTGGAAAGAGTGCAACAATAGGATTTTCAGGGATAAAAGTGCTACTCCTGAAGTGGTGGCAGATAAAATTTACAAGAGTATATTTGAATGTATCTATGGCACTGATTATGGACCAGTTGCTAAAGATGACTTCAAAGATAGGTGGAACCTCTCCACTACTACCTCTAGCAAGGAAAAGGGAAGAGAAGGTCTCTTTTCGTGTTTTCCTCCTCAGGGGTGGATTAAGGATAACTTTGATGGGGCTTCTAAGGGGAATCCTGGTAAAGCTGGATATGGGAGCATTGTCAGAAATTTTGCTAGAAGTTGCTTAGTGGAGGTGGCTAGTCCTTTGGGGAGTCAAACAAGTCATTTTACTGAAGTCTCAGTTGCCCTGAACACCTTAAATCTTAATCATGACAAATTATGGCTCGAAGGAGACTCACTTAATATTATTAAGTGTCTGAAGGGGGAGTCGGAGCCATCATGGTCAATTGAAAATATTATCTTGCAAGCTAGGGAAATTATTGCTAGTTTTAAAGATATTATAATTCAACATGCCTTTAGAGAAAAAAATATAGTGGCAGATTGTCTGGTGAACTTAGGGGTTAATTCTGATTCCCAAATGATTTGGCACGGGGAAGATGTCAACATAAACATTAAAGAGCTCCTTAGAAGGGACATATATATGGGAAGGGAAGGACCGCATAATCATGACAAAGCATATGAATAATTCTTGCCTTGATGGAAAGGTAATTATTACCTAGAAGAGAGGCAGATCCCCAACCATTTCTTATAATACATTGCATGCTTTGTGGGTCACCCAGTTCAAAATATCGAGTAACTACAGGAAAGGAGTGTTGAGTCTGCAGAGGAACAAAGCTGATAATCTGAATTCAAAGATGGGAGGAGATTTAAGGAGGGAGGAACCTAATAATCTATGAACATGGAAAGTGATGCTGAAGGTGTGGGTGAAACTGGAAAAAGGATCCCTCACAAGCTTTATGGAGAAGCTTGTGGATTATGATAAAGGTAGGGTAAATCTTGCCGTTACCAAAATTTCTGAAAATTGGTGTAATGGTTCCTTTAAAATCTATGGAGTTAAGTTCAAGCTGGATGCATGCCTCATAGCTACTATGACTAGCATGCCCCATACTAGGCTTAATTTTTTTAGGGACCTTAAAGTCTCCAACAATGTGGTTAATCTATTCCCGCGGAAGGAAAAAGAGAGGGACAGAATTGGCAAAGCCACAGGAGGTTACTATGAAGCTGCCAATATCAAGAAAATATGGGGCTGGGTTTTGAACGCTATAATGGAATATATCACGGTTGAGGGCCATTTCTCCAGGTCCCACACCTACCACTTTGTTCTTTTAAACCATTTCAGACACGATAAAAATGTATCCCTGCCCTACTATGTTTTCAGGTCCCTCAATAAACATAGTAAGAATCCCTCTAGTCCGGTTCTCCATTGTGGGCTCTTGCTTCTCATCTATGAGCACTACAAAACCCTCGCCCTACTGGAAAACAAGAGGTCATCCACCTCCCTAAGGAAGAGAAAGATGGAGGGAGGTGATTCCGGCAAGGAGAAGGCATCTTCTAGCAAAAAAAGAAAGAATGCCCCTGGGATGGAAATAGAGGAAATTGAAAAAGAAGGCAGGGAAATGGAGACAGATGATTCCGATGGTGATGATAGCTAGAAAGATGAGGAGGTGGGTATTGAGGAGGAAAGCGGTGATAATGAGTCTGACAATGAAATCCCTATCCATAGCGAATGCCCTGGCAAGGACAACAACCATCCTATGGAGGATGTGGATTACAATGATAATGAGGAAATAGATGTGAATTCCGAGAGAGAAAGGAACAAGGAACCTACGAAGAATATGACTAAGGAAAGTTTAAGCGAGGAGAAGGAAAATAATAGGTTATTCCTAGTTAACATCAAAAACTTACTGAGGCGAGATTGGATTATGAAAGATGGACCTATGAACTCTTGAAGAACCTGGAAAAAGGGGAAAAATATAGATGAGAAGAAGGAGAATGATGACAGGGAGCAGATAAAATGGAAGCAGGATATGGAGGAGAAGATTAAATCATTGGAAGAAGGGAGAAAGGCCATGAAAAATTTGATGGGTATTATCCCAAATATCCTGTCAGCTGTCACTAAAAATTTAGAGGATATTGCTAAGGTCTTCAATCATACCATCTCTCCTAAGCCGGTGGTAGAACCTGACATGGATGATGAGACTATCTAGATTAGTAGTGGTGAAGCTACTCCGGTTGGTGGTGCAACCAAGAGGACGAGGGCAAGTGTCAAGAAAGTTGTGGCTGCTTCTGCTAAGCATCTCCCAAATCTCAAGGATAACATCAAAGAACTGCATGGGATTAGCAACACCCTGGATAATGCCCTGAAAAAATCAATTAGTTTTTCTTCTTGGGTCTGGCCAGTTTTGCTGGCTTTGTGGGGCTCTAGCTGGTTCTCTTTGGTTTTTTGTTGGCTTTTCGTTGGCCTGTTCCTTTTTGTTTCTTGTTTCTTTTTCTATTAAGCTCGATTTGTAAAGGGTTTCAGGGCCCCTTCAAAACCTATTTTTACCTTAATACAAAACAAAATAGGTAACATTTTGGTGATCGTTTTCTTGCTAAAAATGAGGAACTAGTAGCCTTAACATCCATTGAGCATAGAGTCTCAACAAATGACTTTGAAATGGTTCAGATCAAACCTACATAGCTATTATAAATATTGCACAACAACAACTACCTCCTAAGAAGAATAAAAAACTGTTGCACTAGCACTTAGGAAAAGGAAAACTTAACCAAAACATGTGCTATAATACTTAGAGAAAACTTAAAACTAAAAATAATGTGCATCAACACTTATTCAAAAGGAAAACCTACTCTAATATGATACCAGTTTAGACCAACACCTTAATAGAAAGGTCTGAGATGAATTCCATTGATTGGGATTGGCAACTCTTCTCCTTCAAGATTTGACAACTGAAAGGCATTGTGTACTTTTCATCCTACGATCACGAAAGGAACACTCCACATGGCATCAAATTTGGTGTTCTTGTTCAAGATTGCTCTTCAACTCATCCCATTTGAGAACCAAGTCTCCTTCACTAAAATTTCTTAGGATTTCCTTCTTGTCAAATGTTCTCTTCATCCGTGTTTAATGAATTTCCAAATTTGGCATGCTTGTCTTCTTGTTTCTTCCAACTCCATCAACTCAACAAGTCTTACCTCCATTGGGTCTTCTTCAATCACTTATATCTCTTTAATTAGGCTTACTATTGACAATTATACTTAACCAAAACTTAACCAAAACATGTGCTATAATACTTAGAGAAAACTTAAAACTAAAAATAATGTGCATCAACACTTATTCAAAAGGAAAACCTACTCTACTATGATACTAGTTTAGACCAACACCTTAATAGAAAGGCCTTAGATGAATTCCATTGATTGGGATTGGCAACTCTTCTCCTTCAAGATTTGACAACTGAAAGGCATTGTGTACTTTTCATCCTATGATCACAAAAGGAACACTCCACATGGCATCAAATTTGGTGTTCTTGTTTGGGATTGCTCTTCAACTCATCCCATTTGAGAATCAAGTCTCCTTCATTGAAATTTCTTAGGATTTCCTCTTGTAAAATGTTCTCTTTATTCGTGTTTAATGAATTTCCAAATTTGGCATGCTTGTCTTCTTGTTTCTTCCAACTCCATCAACTAAACAAGTCTTACCTCCATTGGGTCTTCTTCAATCACTTATATCTCTTTAAGTAGGCTTACTATTGACAATTATACTAAGATAGGAAACCTCGCCTCTTTTCCATACACAAGAAAATAAGGTAAATTACCTATCGATCTCTTAGGGGTAATCCTATTAGCCCATAAGGCTAGTTTCAGCTTCTTGTGCAAGGTTCTTCGATTGCCTTTAATTAGTCTTTTGATGATCCTATTTAAATTTTTATTATTAGATTCAGCTTGTCTATTACCTTGTGGATATTAATTGGCCGAAGTAATAAAAAAATATAGTATTCTTAATAGCCCATTTAGTTATTCTCATGCTTAAAAAAGCCAATGCATTATTTGAAATGATGGATTTAGGGGTACCAAATCTTGCAACTATGTCCTCGTAGAAGTTTAGGACTAAACTTTCATTTTCTTCCTTTAATGGAACAACTTTTGTCCATTTGGTAAAGTAATTCGTAGTTGTCCATATTCATCTATTTCTTGTACTAGAGGGTGGATTTATGGGCCCAATGGAGTCACGACCCTACTTCATGAAGGGCTTCTCTACCTATATTGGATGTGTAGACACCTAAAATTGTCATATCCTAATTAAATAACATTTTATTTATTTAGTTATTATATCCTAAGCCGTCTATTAATTAAATAGATTTTTATTTATTTAATTAATTCACTAAGCCTTTTCTAGCCTTTCCTCATTTAAATAAATTATTTATTTAATTGATTCTATCTCTTCTATTAATTAAATAAATCTTTATTTATTTAATTAATTCATTAGGTTTTGTCCTCCATGACAAGTGTCATTCATCTATTAATTTACCTTTAATCACCTCTCTAATATTTTCCCATTTCCTATACCTACCCTCTAATATGAGCCGACCATTTATCCTTCCACCTCTTAATCCCAACCCTAAATTTTTAGGGTGGTCTCTATAAAAGAGACCTCTTCCTCTGCCTTTCCATAAGAAGAAAGTGATCAAGTACCCAAACTTTTCCGAATTACATACTCAATCACCATCCATTCGCCATTGAGCTCTTGTGTACACATACAAAATATGAGAGCAACTACATCAAGAAAAATCAATGGAGATAGGAGAACAATGAAGACAAGCCCTTGGAACATGTTAATGGTATAAAATTTATTTATTTGATATTTGCATGATCTTTGGTTCTTCATTGGTTTTATGTTGGATTCCATTGTAGGAGTATTATTTTGTGGTTGATTCTATTAGGTTTTATAATAAATTTAGTTTCCAAATCTAACATAAGCATTTTGGCATGCCCAGTGAGACCCCAGTCCCTTATTTCTAATATTTTATTGTTGTTTTAGTGTTTTCAGACTTGCAGGTCCGTATTTTGTGATGATTTTGAAGCAATATCTTTTTTTTGGCAGTTTTTGTTAGTTTTTGATATGTATATGGTCTATTTTGATGCATTTTTTGGTTTTGTTTAAATTTTTAGTTTTGCAGGTTTATCTGGTTTCTGACATGTTTTTGTTTGTTACTAGCATTTCTGCAGCTATTTTTTGTTGCACATAGGGTTCTTGTAGTGCCTCTCCCTATTTCGTCTTTCCTTTTTGTGCATCGATAGATTATATTGGTATAGCTTAGACTATTTTGTGATTCTTTTACTAAATGTTTATGGATTTATCTATGTTTTAGATGCTTCTCTATGGATATTAGACATATTATATTGGGCTTGACGTCATGATTACTTATGGATGATGACATTTCTAGACTATTGTGATGATGGTTTACTCTTGATTATTGATGTGTGCTCATTTATATGTGTTTCATATTTTCTCTTTGTTAAATTGATGAAATTGTATCATGTACTAACCCTATCTTACGATGATGATGACCATGATAATGCTTGTTGATTGTGAGGGTCTTCTACTGCGTTCGTGATAAGGTATGATGTCATACAACTCATTCGAGAGCATGATATGACATTGTGATTTCCTTTCACTTGTCTGTTTATTTTGTGATATATTATTGTATATGTGTTGGTGATGACAGGTTTGCAGGTACCAGACATCGACTCCACCTGGCTTGACAAGTCTGAGCGTGTCTTATCCCAATGGTAAGTTGATTGGAGATGACATGAAAATCCATTCTATACTCTGGGTTTAAGTTGATCACCCTTGTCAGTTTAATGTCTTGGTGTGAATTGTTGTGTAGCATCTAGTAATTCCTTGGATTATCGTATGTTGGATTGCTTTGTGCAGTGTTGTGATTATTGATTGGCTTAATTATTAATTAATTGATTAAATGGATTTATATAGTTTAATAATGTTAAGTTAAATTAATGGATTAATATAGTTTATAATAATAAATTAACTAATTAGTTGATATAAATATTTAAATATTATTGTGTGATTATTATTATTATTAATCCTTTGGTTTTATATTTAAATTAATGATTTAATATCACCTTGATTTATCAAGGATTATTTATTGATATTGAGGATTAATTATTATTTAGTTAATTATTTGTGATGACATTCTTCTCCCTACCTATAGGTCCTAGTGCCTTGAGCCTTGTTGATGTGTCACCTCTGGAGGGTTTATGTTTGGAGACTTTATGATTTTGAATTATTGCTTCTTGTAATTGTTGTGTTGGTCTTTCCCTTGATTGTTAGGTGTCAGCCTAGATCTAGAGTATGAGTGGGATCTTGTATCATCTCCTAGCACGAGGGGTGGTTCCACATGGTCGGGTGGTTTGATGCTTTCTTCCATTGGGATGTTCTTCCTTGGATTCTCTTGTGTGGACATGGATCTCTTATCTCATCAGCTATGGATGGATGCTTGTAGCAGACTGATGTATATGATTGTATGGCATTTGAATATATTGGATTCATGATGTAAATGTAATGTAATTGAGAGCCTTCCTCCTCAATATGAAAGGATAATGTATTCATGTAATTATAGATGTTTAATATTAATTAGGAGAACTTAGTGATGTAACATGTGACATTGATTTATTAATGGAGTAGTGGTTATGGATCTATGAATGTGCATTTGGTATCATGTAAAGTAATGTAAATGTGATAGGATATATTGGAATTGAATTAGAATGCTAGAGATGAATAAGTGATTGGGATTAGGAACATTTAGTATTGGTGTTTTAAAATGAACTTAAAATGGGATGGATAATATATGCATAATGGATGGATGTATTCATGTTATAGAATAGTGAATGATGACATATGCATGGAAAGAATAGTTCATAATAGAGTTAGTATGCAATTGGATCATGGTAGTAAATGTATTATCATGTTTATGATGTGATGTTACTATATATGGTTATATTAGGTAATGGAATTGAGATACCCTAGGGAATGCTTAGATATATTGTGATTACTTCCGCCCATGTTATGTGTTTATGTGGATAAGTTCGTGAAGGTTAAATGCTATTTGGTTAATGGATGTTTATTGTGCATCGAGTAGTTGTTTGTAATGGTTGCATTAGTTGATGTTTTTTTTTTTAAATTATCTGTATTTGTATGATTAGGTAGTGTATTTCTCTAGGGTATTTTGGTGGGCATTACAGTTCTGGATTTTACTATATTTTGCTAACTCTTGATGTGCTTCTAGTCTGTTCTATTGTGTCTGTGTTTTCTATAGGTTTCTTGAGGCTTGAGACATCCAAATTTTCTTGTAGAAGGCCCCTTGTAATTATTTGTTTCTTTAATGTTTGTGTTTGTAGGTTCCAGGGTAATTTTTGAGACCACTAATCCATTTGTAGTTGTAGGGGTAACATAAGAGTGTTTTCAATTTCATAGATTAGAAAAAAATTTGAATTGGTGCACATAAAAAGAATCTTGTTTGAAGTGTTTGGTGCAATTGCACACTATATGTTTTGATTAATTAAAAATAGGTTTTTGAAAGGAACCCAGAACCTTGTTACAAAGAAGGAGAAAGATAAAACATAAAAGAGGCATAAAAAAATAGTGCTTGATCACCCACACATAGAATAGTTCCCAGTCAAAACAAAAAGGCAACACAAGACAAAGGAAGCAACACTAGACAGCCAAAGGAAATCACAAAGATAACATAATGACAACTAAATGTTTCTCATAATTTCTTCAGCATGAACCACCATCTTCTTCATATTGATCACATAATTTTTCATTTCTTCCAGCTCTTTTTCCTTGATATCAACCTATTTCCGAGTGTTGGCCCTTGTTCTTTTTTCGTGACCCTTCTTCTCCATCTGATCCTTATCATCCTCCTTGCCTTTAGTCTATTAAAATTTATTAATTAGGATGTTAACATGGTCAATAGTGGCCTTAAGGATCTAGAAGATTTGCTCAGCAATCCTCTTCACAGTAAGCTCCATCCTATCCACTCTATTGACTAGATTGTTCAGGTTAGTTTCCAGACCCTTAGCATCTCTATTGACTATATGCTATAGAACCCTAAGATGTTTAATAAAATTATCCTCTCTCCTCACCTTCACAAATATTGTGTGTAAGAGAAATCATTCCACATCTCTTTTTTTTTTAGAAGGTCCTACCTTTGAAATAAAGGGATGAACCTAAGAGGATCCTTTCTTTAGGCTGCCATATAAATTGATTGAGACAAAAGTTAAGATCCAACCAGAATTAGCCTTTCTCATACAGTGCCAATTGAAAGGAGACCTCATACCACACATTTATGTTCGGTCTTTACACTCCAAGTAGGATGATTAAAGCCTTAAGTGGCTTGTTGGACACTCGTAAGGTGTTGGTCCCCCGAACTGTGACTACAAAATTTCTTAGTAGCCTAATGTTATTTTGTTTAAACAACATGATAATTTCAATGCAAGGAAATAGTTGGTTTTCCCCCCAAGATACTCACCATATGACTCCCTTGAGATGAGATAGAAATCCCTAGCTCAGCATAAGTTACATGTAGCTTTTTGGGGAGATGGTGATTGGGTCATCCTTCTAATCCTGGAGGCCCCTACTTTTCCTCTTTTGCAAAGATAAGAGTATATACACCCATTGTTGGCAATTTGGAGGAATTGATTATGTGTTGCATTGATGTCAACACTAGCTTCTTTGGTTATCTACCAGGTTCCGGTAGAGTGGTTGGAATTTGATGATGATCAAGAGATTTTTCTCCAGTATATTTTGATTGGTGAAATTGGTTTGGATCTGTCATTCATGTTATTCAGATGTGTATCACATTTAGTTGGTTCAAGATTTGGTGATCTGGAAGATATCATATGTTAGGTCTTGGAGACAACTGAGAGGGGGGGGGGTGTGAATCAGTTGTCAAATAAATTCAAACAAAAATAACTTAACCAACTTACTGCTTAAAACCGGTGAACCAATATTTTATACCGATGGACAGTTTTATCAGATAATTGCAATACCGGTAAAGATTAATGAATGAAACAAAAAGACAAAGTCATCCACAACACTTAACACCAATATTTGTACATGGAAACCCTGTAAGGGAAAAAACCATGGTGGGAAACCTTACCCACAATCAGAAGATACTACTGCAGATATTAAGTGTATACAAATGGGGTCTACACATGTAGAAAGGCCAAGCGCCTAGAGCTCACTGCTCAAACACAAATTAGGAGTCACACTGACTACAATTGGATGGTTAAATCCAATAAGGATGTATTGCTCAAAATAGAATCTTCATATGCTAGATTCAGTACCGGTGTAGTTCTGATATGCTTTCACAAAAACCTTGCTTCACCTTCAAATGATGTCTATGTGTATAGCTCTGCTTAATATCGCATATACCTTCACACAATTCTTCTTCGCATTCCACATCCAATCTTACAAATAAGATCTTACATTTATATCATAACCTAGGACCAATTTTAGTAGGTCGACTCTAAGAGATATTACAATAAAATCAATTTATAAATAAATTAATGCCCGAAGCAATAATTGATTCAACATGTCGGCTTAATGCATTTACAACAATAATAAGTCATCTCCATAGCATGCCATGCTGATCTGGAAAAGATAAATCTACCGGTGTATAACCTGGGCCTATTTGTCGGTAACAGCAAATATGCAAATACAAATATGATAATAAATTATTTTCCAAGACAAAGTGTCCAAACAATGTCTTCAACATAACCAAGTGTTTTCCATTGCATTCCAAGTGTCGGTGATCATTATATCCTACCGGTGTACCAGATACCGGTGACTGTGCATAAGTCTCATTTGCTTGCTGGTGAATGTTGTTGATTCTCCAAAGTGCTAGAGTTGATAAGGTTTAGTAGGTGTTGGCATCAATGACAAAACCATACCAAAATACCAACAATCTCCCCCTTTTGCATTGATGGAAACACAAGATGGAAAAACCATCAAAGTGCCAAAACAGAAATGCCAAATACCAAAATATAAGTAATCTTTCTCAAAGTAACAATCTCTCCCCTTGAGAGTGACATGTGTTTCCTTGTGTTTTTCCATATCAATCTCTCCTCCTTTGACATCAAATGCCAAAGTTACTACAAAACCAATTTCATTACAAAATACCAACCAATCTAGTATACCAACTACTCCCCCTAAGAAGTAGCTTCCTCATCAAAGTCGGAGTAAAAGATTTCTCTGTTAATTTTGCCGGTTGATGACAAACATCAACTCTCTAAGTGTCTACCGGTGGGGGAATGACCCCAAGCTGATCTCTAAGATATTCAAAAGTCTCCTTAGGTAGAGGTTTAGTGAAAATATCTGCAATCTGCTCTTTAGTATTCACATAAACTAGTTTTATTTCTTTTGCTTCAACATTTTCCTTTAGAAAATTCAGTTTGTTGGAAACATGTTTGGTTTTAGAATGTAGTACTAGATTCTTAGATATATCAATTGTTGTAGTGTTATCACAATAGATAGTTATATGTTCCTTGCATTTTACCTTTATGTCTTTCAACATTTGTTTAAGCCATAGTACCTATGTACAGTTAGTTACTGCTGGAACATATTCTGATTCTATTGTTGATAAGGATGTACAACTTTGTTTCTTACTAAACCAAGAAACTATTCTGCTTCCAAGAAAAAATGCTCCGCTGGTGGTGCTTTTTCTATCATCCACATCTCCTACCCAATTTGTATCTGTGTATGCACATAATTCAAAGTTCTCATCTCTAGGATACCATAATCCAAGATTTGTAGTGCCTTGTAAGTACCGAAAAATCCTTTTTACCGCTGATTCATGATTTTCTCTAGGATTACTCTGAAATCTTGAAACAATACATACTGCATTCATGATATCAGGTCTAGTCTGTGTTAAATACAGTAAACCTCCTATCATAGATTTGTATCTAGTTGGATTAATAGGTGTAGATTCATCCCTGAGTGATAGTTTGTCATTTGTAGTCATAGGTGTGCTTACTGGTTTAGAGTTTTCCATCCCAAATTTCTTTAGTAACTCATTTAAGTACTTGGATTGACTCAAGAATATACCTTTATCAGTTTGTGAAATCTATAATCCTAAAAAGAATCTTATTTCACTAATCATAGACATTTCAAACTCTTGCTGCATTTTAATAGAAAATTCTTTACATAATCCATCTTCTCCTCCAAAGATTATATCATCAACAAAAACTTCTATAGCCAAGATGTCATCATAAGTCACTTTATAATATAAGTTGCTATCAGCATTCCCTTTAGAAAACCCAATCTTCAAAAGATACTTATCCAATCTTGCATACCAAGCTCTTGGAGCTTGTTTCAATCCATACAAATCTTTCTTTAACCTGCAAACTATATCTTTGTTATCTGTCAAAGAAAATCCATTAGGTTGTTCAATGTAAACTTCTTCTTTAATATCTCCATTCAGAAATGCACATTTAATATCCATTTGATATACTTTGTAGTTCTTATGTGCTGCAAAAGCCAAGAATAATCTGACTGCCTCAATTCTAGCTACCGATGCAAAGGTCTCATTATAATCAATTCCTTCTTTCTGAAAATATCCCTTACACACTAGTATTGCTTTATTTGTGATAACCTTACCATCTTCATTAAGTTTGTTTCTGAATACCCATTTGGTTCCAATTACATTTTTATCTTTAGGCCGGGGAACTAATGTCCAAGTGTTATTCTTCTCAATTTGTTCTAATTCTTCTTCCATAGCTTTAATCCAATATTTATCTTCACATGCCTTATTAACTGATGATGGTTCAATTTGAGAAATAAGATATACCTCTTCATTTGCCAATCTTCTCTTGTCATAACTCCTTTATACTTGTTTCCAATTATCTAATCTTCAAAATGATTCAATCGTACATAACGGGGTGTCTTTGTTTGTTGTTGTTCCTCAGTCACAGTGGAATTTTCAGATGATACTGGTGTAACTGGATCTTCATTCTATACCGGTGGGTTCAGTGTAGGTTTATTTTTTAGAATTTCTATTGCCTATTCAAAATCTATATACCTTGAAGTTCCTATGAATTGTTCATCAATCTTCACATTTGTACTCTCAACAATTTTCTGCAATCTTTTGTTAAAACATCTATATGCTTTACTCTTAGATGAATAACCAAGAAATATTCCTTCATCACTTCTAGGATCAAATTTCCCAATATACTCATCTCTTCTAATATAGAATTTGCTTCCAAATATTCTGAAATATTTAAGAGTAGGAGTAATACCAAACCATAGTTCATGAGGGGTCTTACTGGTTTCACCTTTGATGTGAACTTTGTTGAATGTATAGAGTGTTGTACTTACCACCTCTCTCCAATATACACGTGGTAGGTTTTCTTCTGATAACATACTTCTAGCTGCATCCAAGATAGTTCTATTTTTTCTTTCAACAACTCCATTTTGCTGTGGTGTCCGAGGTGCTGATATTTGTCTTTTGATTCCATTCACTTCACAGAATGCATTAAATTCCTTAGATGTAAATTCTCCTCCTTGATCTGATCTTAGACATTTGACTTTCTTACCGGTTTCATTTTCTACCATAGCTTTGAACAGTTTGTACTTCCCAAGTGCTTCTGATTTTTCTTTGAGAAAAGTAACGGAACACATTCTAGAATAGTCATCAATGATTAGCATGAAATATCTATCACCTTGCAAGCTTTTAGTTCTAGTTGGACCACATAAATCAGTATGCATTAAGTCAAGAGCATTACTGGATTTTTCTGGAATACTTTTAAATGTAGTTTTAACTTGTTTTCCAAATTGACATTCCTTACATACTGTATTGTGAGGTTTGACAGTTTTAGGTAAATCTCTAACTTCCTTAGTAGTACTGATTTTCACCATGCAATCAAAGTTTACATGATAGAGTCTCTTATGCCATAGCCAGCTTTCATCAATATGTGGAATCAAGCATGCGTTTTCACTGTTATTGAAATGAAAGATATTACCTTTAGTTTGATTTCCGGTTGCAATTTCTAAACCAGTTCTATTCATGATTTTGCATTTTCCATTTTTGAATTGTAACTAAAATCCTTTCTCAATTAATTGACCAACACTAAAAAGATTATGCTTTAAACCTTCAACATAGTAAACATTGTCAGTATTATGCTTACCATCAAGAGATATTGTACCTTTACCTTTGATCAGACAAGCTTTATCATCTCCAAATCTCACTAGACCTCCATTATATTCTTGAAAGTTCAAGAATTTACCTTTATCACCTGTCATATGATGTGAGCATCTTGAATCAATGATCCATTCATCCTTTACATCAATTTTAGCTGCCAAGGCCTGCTCTATCGGTTGGACTATAGGTGTTGGTTGATCTTCTGTTATAGCAACAAAAACCCATCCATTGTCTGTTGGATCCTCATCAAAATCATTAGTCACTCCTTCATCAGCAAGATAACAAGATTTGTCTTTATTCTTCTTAAATTTGTATCTCTGATATTCAGGGTTAGACTTGTATGTTCTTCTAACTTCTTCTCTTAGTCTAGCATGTCTATCAGGGCATCTTAAGCCATATGACCAATCTTATTAGAGTTAAAACATTTAAAGGGTGCTTTACCTTCATACTTACTTCCAATTGGACCTTTAGGAATTTTCCTTGCAAATAGTGCTTCAAGTTCTTCAAGTTCTTCATTTTATTTTCTGCTTTCATCAAGTTCTCTTGCATAAAAGGCTTTCCAATCAGATTTATCAAATGATGATGCAGATGATGTTGATTCTTTAAAGGATAAATCTGTCTTTATAGTAGCAACAAGACCAAATTCCTCAATTTCAAAGGCTGAAAGTTTTCCAATCAATGTATCTCTAGTTACTGATGTATTAGGCATTGTTCTTAACTCATTTATAGCAGTGACCTTCATTTTATATACCGGTGGAAATCCTCTTAAAACTTTTGAAACAATTTCATCTTCACTTAAGGTTCCTCCACAACATTTAATACCCAAAACAATTTCATTAACTCTTTCCATAAAAGCAGAAATCCTTTCATCTTCTTCCATTTTTAGATTTTCATACCTAAACCAGAAGCTTTCAAGGTTTGCAATTTTCACTGTGGAATCTCCTTCATTCAATGTTTCCAAATGATCCTAAATAGCTTTAGTAGTTGATCTATCTGATAACCCCATGATTTGCTAATCTATTAATATGCTCAAATGTGCTTCTCTTGCTTTGCAATCATTTTCTTCATCTTTAGTCAAGTTAGGTGGATTAGGTTGGCTTTGAGTAGGAGCAATATAGCCATTCTTTGTAACATCCTAGATGTCCTTTCCAATTCAATTTAAACGTGTCTCCATTCTAATCTTCCATATGCCATAGTTGGTTCCATCAAGTTTAGGACTGTCCTTCCTGAAACAGTTAGTAGACATTGGATCTCCTCAAGCTGTTAAACTTCTACAAAAGAGGACTAAGCTTTGATACCAATTGTTAGGTCCTAGAGACAACTGAGAGGGTGGGGGGTTTGAATCAGTTGTCAAATAAATTCAAACAAAAACAACTTAACCAACTTACTACTTAAAACTGGTGAACCAGTCTTTTATACCGATGGACAGTTTTATCAGATAATTGCAATACCGATAAAGATTAATGCATGAAACAAAAAGACAAAGTCATCCACAATAGTTAACACCAATATTTGTACATGGAAACCCTGTAAGGGGAAAAACCACGGTGGAAAACCTTACCCACAATTAGATGATACTACTGCAGATAGTAAGTGTATACAAATAGGGTCTCCACATGCAGAAAGGCCAAGTGCCTAGAGCTCACTGCTCAAACACAAAGTAGGAGTCACATTGACTACAATTGGATGGTTAAATTCAATAAGGATGTACTACTCAAAATAGCATCTTCATATGCTAGATTCAGTACCAGTGTAGTTCTGATATGCTTTCACAAAAACCTTGCTTCACCTTCAAATAATGTCTGTGAGTATAGCTCTGCTTAATCTCGCATATACCTTCACACAATTCTTCTTCGCATTCCACATTCGATCTTACAAATAAGATCTTACATTTATATCATAACCTAGGACCAATTTTAGTAGGTTGGCTCTAAGAGATATTACAATAAAATCAATTTACAAATAAATTAATGCCCGATGCAATAACCGATTCAACATGTCGGCTTAATGCATTTACAACAATAATAAGTCATCTCCATAGCATGCCATGCTGATCTGGAAAAGATAAACCTGCCAGTGTATAACCTGGACCTATTTGTCGGTAACAGCAAATATGCAAATACGAATATGCTAATAAATGATTTTCTAAGACAAAGTGTCCAAATGATGTCTTCAACATAACCAAGTGTTTTCCATGCCATTCCAAGTGTTGGTGATCATTATATCCTACCGGTGTACTAGATACCGGTGACTGTACATAAGTCATTTGCTTGCTGGTGAATTTTGGTGATTCTTGAAAGTGCCAGAGTTGATAAGGTTTAGTAGGTGTTGACATCAATGACAAAACCATACCAAAATACCAAAAATCTATCGAGTTCTGGTAGAGTGGTTTGGATATGTCATTCATGTTATTCAGATGTGTATCACATTTAGTTGGTTCGAGATTTGGTGATCTGGAAGATATCATATATCCTACTAAGCCTTTTGGTTACCGGTAAGGGTTCTACCGACAGAGCTTTATTGAAGATATTTTGATGGATTTTATTGTTGGCAATTGACACTTATCTAGGTTATAAGTGTTATCATTGTTGGCAACTGATGGGGTTTACCTAGCCTGCTCAACACTCCACCTAGTTGGTGTTGCTCAATTCCACCAACTCACCGGGCCTAGTTGCACTCTAGACCTCCAAGTCCTTCTCAATCTCTTCTAGGGCTTTATTCTTGACCTTACTAAGGTATTTTCTTCAGGTGTTTTAGTTAGGAACCCTATCAATTCATTGTGCTTCTCAGGTGCTCAATTCTGGCCCCTTGGCTTCAACTTGTCAAAATGACCTCCAAGTGTTGTGAGAGGATGTAGAGGTGTAGAGAGGTCTTCTAACATGTTTTTAGTGCATTTGGGGTCCATTAGTGTTTTGTAACCTTGAGGTTCCTTAACGATTTCAAAATCTAGCCTAGAAAAGGGCTACAAGGAATGAGCCCTAATTAGGCCTCCAAAACCGGTTTTCTAGTGGTTGAGGGAAAATGATTCAAAGGACCCCCAAACAAGTTTGGTTTTTATTCAGAAATTCACCCATCCCTAAAGGATTTTTGTAGTTTTAGGCTCTGGTCTGACCGTACAATGTGTGAACCCCAAAATGAGGGTTCTGAGGGTTTATAAGTCCTTTAACTGACATTGAATGAACAACTTGGGGTTTTGATGTCAAATGGATATTTCAAGGCTCCTCCTTGAATATAAAAGTCTTCCCCAACTCCATGGACCACTCCAAACTCTGAAATAGTGATCTTGCACTCACCCTTGCACTTTATACCACTTTTTCACCTTATTTTCTCTAGTCGGGTTGCTCCTAGACTTGCCTAGAATAAGGGGGCAGTCATGTTTAAACACTTCTCCAGAACTTGAACCTAAATATGTAAAATTTAAAGGAGGTTTCCAATGGTGTCCCAACTATCTGTGATGGCAGCACAGGTGAGACTTATGAGGCAACCATATTTACAAGAAAATTACTATTTACAAGCCAACACTGGTTGTTTACAAACTTGAACAAGAAAACACATATGTACAATAATTACAAAGCTCTAAAATGAACCAAAAATACAAAAAAACACAAGATTAACTCAATCCATTGAAGGATCAAAGTATTCAATCCATATTCTATTGCAAAATTGAGTAAAACAAGCCAAAATGTTGTCAACAAGACTGAAAATGAGTAGTTTTAGTTGTTGGACTTACAAAAAACACTTCAACAACCTTGGAAAACATGAAAGAGAGGGTTTATATATCTTTCCCATGTATGGAGTCCTTCCATGGCATTGGTAAATCCCTAACTCCACTGCTAACCAATTTCAGGAAAGACGTTGTCATGACAACTTTCAAAAGTTGTCCTAACAACTTTTTGCAACTTTGTGATTTTTGCACTTTTGGTCTCTCCAACCTATGAGACCTACTTAAAGTCATCACATATGAAATTTCAAACATTTCTAAGACCTATTTAATCCTCTCTAATTCTTTTACCAACTTTTGACACTTTTGACCAATAAAAAGGCCAAATACCTACCCAAACTCACTATTTACACAAAAATGAAAACCTAAGTAAAATGAACTCAACCTAGGCCTATATTGACACAAAATACTCACTCTTGGACCCTCCTAGAGTCCTTATTCACTACTAACTTGGCTAGGGTTAGTACAAGCCAAAATTGTGAAAGTTAAATTGCCTAAGTCCTAGGTGCTCCTGCACCATTCTCCCAAACAAAAGAAGATTATGTCACCTCTTTGGGAATTAGATTCTGATCAATTCCAAGCTTTTGAAACTCTATCTCCATCACCCATGTAGCTTCAACATGATCCATACCCTTCCATTTGATTAGGTGCTCCCAATAGACTTGATGCCTTGTCTTCTTGGTGATCCTTGAACTCAACACCTTCTTGGCCTTTGGATTTGGTTTGGCTGGTAATTGAAGGTTGTTTACATCAACTAAAACCTATGAGTGACTACAATATGAACCTTGAACTAGTCCCTTATATGCAACTAAGTCTTCTATATTGAAAACTGGTGACAAGCCTATGTCACTAAGTAGATCCACCTGTTGTTCTCAAATTTTGATTTCCCCCAATCCTCTTTGTAAGAAAATTTGATAACTCTATTTGCATATGAAGAGGAAAACAAGAAATAGAATTCCAGAATAACATATAACAAGGTTTTAGCAAAACCTTCTACACTTTGAACTTATCCAAAGCTTAGGTGGGTATACCCTTTGTGAATACTTTCACACTTTTTAAATTGAGATCCATAGTAAACCAATGCTAAAAACCTATGGACTTCATCACCTCAATAATACTTAAAATATTAAAAGAAAACATGCGTTAATTTTCAGTTTTGACCTCCAAGAAAGATAGAAAAAACTCCACAACTGCTACTAATGTCTTATCCAGGCTACAGAGTCACCCAAATTAAAGAAGAGTTCCAAATTTGAACATTCTCATACATTTCATCACTTCGACTTTCATTAACCCTATACATGCCTGACATATATATAAGTTCTTTCCCTTTAAACTAAAACCATTTATCAAATTCACAACAGAAAACAATTGATTTACTGACAGAGATATTTCACACATATTTAATTCCTCTCTTGAAGAGAAAAGCTAGAAACATATGAATAAGATTTCCTTACAATCCATATTCAATTGAATAACTCTAAATTATTCAAAAGAAACCAGCAAACTAATGAATGCAGACCAGAAGACAACAAAGATTTAAGTTCAGAAAGTTTTGATCAGTATATTCATATTCATATTCATTTTGAAAATCTTACATAACTCAAGGTAATTTTTGAAAGAACCAAAAAGCCCTAGATATATTTCAGCAGAGTTTCTTTACAAATTCTTGTGATCATCTATTCTCAAGTCTTGGTATCTATTTATAATAATATGGATGCAAAACAAGCTTTGGAATTTCCTAGGAAAAGTTTGTTAGAAGCATGATTCTTGCTGAAAAGAAATTACAATCATTCCATTCCTAACGACCTTGAAATTGGTTATTCCACTGCAACATCTTCTAACTGTTCTTGAACCTCCACTTTTTGCACTGCATACTTGCTTTTACATTTTTGAAACACGTCATCACCTGGCCAGGAGAAGCTAACAATTTTCTTCTTCAACTTACTCAATCCTTTCCATGTGTTTCTTAGTTGCTTAACCTCTGTCTCCAAAAAACCATAATGTGATTTCATTTTCTCAATTTCTTCAATGGTCTGAATAAATAAAGATGTGTCATCTAAATTGATGACCTCATTTATTCATTGGGACAAGTTATGTCCTAGCTCATCAAGCCATACCTATTTATCTTTCAACTAATTTGGACTAACAAAACCCCTAGGAAACAGTTCAAACTTAGGGTCAGCATATTCCTTTTGATATAAGTTGGCCTTTCTCTCTAAACCAACTCTTCCTTCTGCTAACTTAGTCATGCCTTTTACTAAATCACAAGTGGATTTGATATTGGCATTAGCCTTTTCCTCTTCATGAGATGAATACATAAGTTCCAACTCCACATCCCTAGGCATCCACTTATTCAAAATTGGCTCTAGAGTAGCCTTATCTTCTTTCAAATCAGTCAATATGCTCACAATTCTTTTCATAAAAATGTACATAATGGAAGCCCCGATTGTGTTAGCAAAATTTAAGATTGTGCCTCTGACCTTTTCTTCATATTTACTTGCAAATAGGGCCTGAGCCTATTTTTACTTTTCCATTTCATCTTGTATGGTTTTAGTTGCTTGAAAACCAGAGGTCACAGGAGAAGGGGGAAATTCAATGATGGGACTGGTGGGTGGAGGTCTTGTTGGAGAAGAGGCAATCATTAGGGTAGAAGATTCACCTCTCTGGTATTGCCCTACCAGTTGACTCTTTAATTTGGCAATGATATTATTCCTGGTGGTTATCTCTCCTTTGGCCTCATTATAAGCCTTTAAAATTGTCTCTAGTTTTACCTGGAGATCATCCTTCTCCCTAGCTTCCTTCTCAGCTACTGTCACACTGAATTTTGTTGATTCTAAAACTGTGTTGGCAGCTTATACCACTCTTGTGTCTTGCACCCTTTTCACAATCATACCTCCAAGGTAGCTAGACCCTGAAGTGTCCTTTCTCTTTCTATTCTCATCCCTCCTTAGAGACCACATGACCAAAGCAACATGGTCCTTGCTAAAAGTCACCCCTTCCAAGGGCTTTGTTTCTTTCCTAACTGCTTCAAGCACTAGTGCATCTGCTATATCCCATTCAGGGAGAATTAAGACACCAGCTTTTGCTACCATTTCTCTCCCTGCTAGGGAGTAATGGTTTTGAACTCTGCCATCATTTCTTGTTTCACTTCCTCCTCCACTACAGTTGCATCTTTGTGGGGTTGTTCATCCTTCCTCTTCTCACATCTTGCTTTGAGTTGTTCAATATGTTGCCTCTAAACAAATTGCATAAAAGATCTCATTGTAACAAAATTATTATCAGCCAGAAACTCTTCACTGGCATGTTTGATGGTAGGGTCTAACTCTTTTCCTTTAAACTCATCTGCAGTCAAGTTCATTTCAGCACTTAGTGGCTCTTCAGGCATTCCTTCTTGTGTTTCTTCATAAGTATAGGCAATCTCCCTGAGACTTCCTAACTGCAACAATTGCTCAGCCACTGCATGTTCATCTCCCACAAGGATTGTGGATTGGGATGGAAAGTGCAAAGGATCACCAGTTTGTATCTCTTTTCCCACCCTTTTCCTTTTAGGGGAATATTAGATTTCAACCACATCTTCTATTGGTCTTTTCCCTTTTAAAGTGGAAGACTCATCTATGATTGGCACTAGCACACTGTACTTTGGCCTTTTGTGTATCACATATTCACCTGGAGGGATGGCCTTGGCAAAGGCAAGCTTGGCTAAAACCAACTTAGCCTTTTCAGAATCATTTCTCATTATAACTTCCCTCTTCTCCTTTAAGGTTTGCATTAAGTCTTCAAAATAAAGAATCAAGAATTTAGTTTTTTCCTCAAAGGGAGTAAAACTAGACAAAGGGTCATAATTGCTATCAAATTGGTGAATAAAATCAAGAGCCCTTTTGTATTCTATCCACTTTTCCTTTCTTAATTTTTGTTCATCAAGGCTGAATTCATTTCTGATTAGATCCTCAGGAAAATGGAACTAATGTGGTCTGCCTTTACATATAGCTCTCCTTTTGAACATGCCATTAAAGAAATCTTCAGGGTCAGCAAACCTAGACACTCTAGTAGACAACCTGTATGGCTGCAGGAAATCATCAAAATGTTTCCAACCACCCTTGGTGATTACAAATTGTACAATGGTGACAGTTGGGAAAATTGTTCCTTTCCCTCTATTCGTTAGTTCTGCCTCTTGCAAACCTCCGATTTGTCTCAAGACCTCTACAATTCCTATCTTCAATGGAACTTGATAGGGGAGCAAGTATGGAGTACCTCTAAAACCATAAACTCTGAACACAATAGAGACAGGGTATAAATATATATCAACCCAGTTGTGAACAATCTTGATATCTTTAGCGAATTCCTTAGGCCTAAGGAACTCTAAGAGAGCTTTGGGGATCCTAGGGTTTTGTGAGCACAAGAGGATCCTAATCCTAGATGTAAAACATCTATCAAACTTCAAGTAACTTGCATCCTCTCTGTCCCAAGAAAGAATTGTGCTCCACAATTGAACAAGCATCTCCTCACCATCCTTCTCCTTAACCAGGTCTATTTCCTTAGCAAAATAATCAGCACCTTTTAATAAAAACATGTGCATAATAAGAGAATACCATCCAAAAGGTCTGTCTACCTTAGAATTATTTATCCCTATCAGCCCTGCATTAATTGCATCAGTGAGATAAGGTGCAAAATCAAAAGTTACTACCAGAGAGGGGTTCAAAATCTGTGCTATCATTAGCATATAGTGGGTTGGCATGGTTGTTTCAGCATCTTCCCCAAAAATCTGACATAGGGACCAATACATCTCTTTAGCCCTCAAAGTGAATAAATTTAGAGAGAAGGGTTCCATGGTACTAGGGCCTACAATAGTCAGTCCTCCTATTTTGACAAAAAATTCTTTCAAAGGGCGACTCTTGAGGTGATCTCTATGCACATTATAGACATGTGCAAGTGTGTCATTGATCCAAGTGGATTTTCACTAAAACTATTCAACACTTCCCGCATCTTTCTCTCAACCAATCTGGCTCCAAGGATCTCAAGATACAAAATGGCAAGTTTAATATTTGTTAAGGGTGGGCCATGGAAATAGGGGCTCGGGTTTATCTGCATCCACACACACCCACCAATTTACATTATTTTAAAACCACATTATTTTAAAACCAAACAAATAAAGCCCAATCATATCATATTTATAGCCCCAACTAATAATGTAAGGCATGGGTATTATGCGGATATAAAGATTATATTATGAGCCTAGATTTATACGGGCCATTGTTTTTAAAGGGACAGGTTTATTTTAGAAGATTTATATGTTGTAAATAGAGGATATGGTTGATTTTCCAAATCATATGGTTTTAAGCCATATTGGGTAAAATTTGTGTATAAAAGGAGGGGTAAGTTGTGAGCTAGAGGTGGTAGTGAATTGTGAGGAAATTGGGAGAGAGTTGAAGATTGGAGGTTTGGTGAGAAAATTTCTTTTGGGTGTTTGATAGTGAATGGTTCATCTTTGTGCATTGGGAGCTTAAATTCAAGCTTGTTGTACGTGGGAAAAGGACTTTGTAATTCATTATCATCCAAGGAGAGATAAGGAGTCTTTGTAACCATTTTCTAGAGCTGAATCAAGGATCGGCCACTCCATTGGAGGGACCCAGAGACGTAGCCAATTGGCGAACTCCATTATCAACTTTTGTTTTGTCTTCTCACTTCTTTCCCTCTTCTGTTCAATCTATCATTATTTGATTATTTTGTTTATTTAAACAATTTGATTGTAATTTTAAGACCTTCATTTAATCATTGCAAAAGTTAACATTTCATGTGCAACAGTCATAGATCCTAACATCAGATCAAGTGGTATCAGAGCCTATTTGACTAGTGTTTGCAGAGGTGGATGTTAACACGATCTAAGAGACAATATGGTGAAGGCACACTTGCAGAGTATAATCCTGAGATTGTTAACCGAAAGACTTTTCCATTGAAGATGTCAGAAAGTGCAACTGAACAGGAATACCCCGAGCTTAGTGAAAGAGACTTTCAGAAAGCTTTATTTGAAATGAAGGCTATGGTAGAAGTGCTCTACAAAGAGAGGTAAGAACGAATGAAGCATGAAAAGGGAAAGTCATTGAAGGACCATGGAGATCAAGAGGATAAAGAAAAGTGATCGAGAGGTGGTGATTCACCACCAAAAACTCCTCCATCTCCTTCTCCTCCTTCTTCCCCTTCTTCTTCTTCTACTTCTATTAATCCTTTCAAGATCACATCTAAGCTTGTAATTAAACTGGATGTAAAATTTGAATTACCTAAGTACTCTAGGGAGTTAGATGCTGAAAAGTTAGATGATTAGGTCCAACAGGTAGAGGCGTATTGTAGGATACAAGGAATAGTAGAAGATGCCTCTAGGATCTAGTTAGCCACTCTCCGGTTGGGAGGAACAACTCTCACTTGGTGGGAGAGTAGGTCTAGAGAAGAAAGTGCTCGCCATGGTAATGTCGGTATGACTTGGATGGAATTTGTTGCTTCTCTCAAGAAGCAGTTCTACCCTTTGGGTCATATGCAACAATTGACAATGAATTGGCAAACCTTTAGGCAATCTAAGGGTCAGTCCATCCAAGATTACACCAATGAGTTCAGAAAATGGGCTATTGCTTTGAATGTTCCATTGTATACTCAGGATACACTGCTTAAGTACATAGGTGGTTTACATTCTTACCTAAGACACTCTATTTTGATGTTGAATCCTAGTAATTTGGATGAAGTTAGTGTTCAAGCCACACATCTAGAGTCTAGGGGTAAGAATTTTGACAATGATAATTTTGTGCAAAAGTCATTTAAGGTTGCAGAAACAAAAAGAGAAAAGAAGAGAGCTACTGTTAAGAAAGATTTCGCATGTTCGCATTATGACAAGAAAGGTCATGATGAAGACTGTTGTTGGCGGTTGCATCCAGAATTGAAACCTAAGTGGGATCAGAAACAAAAAGGTAAGGAGAAGGCCGCAAATGTTGTTATGGATCTTGGTTCGGAGTCTGAAGATGAAACTAAGATAACAACAATGGGTTTGAAAGGTAAGGCTCCTATTGCCAGTGTTTCCTTTGATAGTTGTGCTTCTACTTCTCAAGTTGACAATGTCCCTGAAGATAAGAAAAGAAATGAACTTTTTCATGTAAGGGTTGTTGCTAAACATACTAAAGTTGATGCACTCATAGATAGTGGATGCCAAACTAACTTAATCTTAGAAGATGTTGTAAGGAATTTGGGATTGAAAACTACTCCACATAAGAGACCTTATCCACTAGGTTGGGTTTGCAAAAGCAGTAAATTGCAAGTAACAAGGCAATGTACTTTAAGGTTCACAATCTCAAGTAAGTATGTTGATAAGGTACAGTTCAATGTGGTTCCACTAGATGTTTGAGTAATAGTGTTGGGTAGCCCTTATTTGTATGATCGGAAGGCTATTTTCTACAAAGAATTTAATCAATATCATTTGTTTAAAGATGGCATCAAGTATATTGTACACTCTCACAAGGTTAAGACTAATGAGTCTTTTGCAAACATAGGACAGTTAAAGAGGGTGATTAATGCAAGTAAAGATTTGTCTGTTATGTCTATCAAATTAGGTGATTCTAGGCATGAACTTGAAGCAATCAAGGCTAATCAAGATCAAATGCCACAAGCTATGCTAACAGTACAGTGTCAGGAGACAACAAATGAAAGCATTGATGATCCATGGCCTCAACTTATGGTTGAGAGTTTGGAGGTTCCCTTGGGGAAAAATGTTCCTGTTGTGAAAGCTAGACATGTTGTTGATTCAGTCAATTTTTTACCTACATTGTTATTCAGCTTGATATTAATCAGTAGTTATTGGTTAGTAGCTGGAGCAGTTGATGTACATGCTTATGGAAGTGATACAATGATGTACATGTTCAACAACACTGTTGCAGTCTTGATTGTGATAATGAGCCAAGTGTACAGATGGACAGATGATACAGGACAAGTGGGGAGGCCATGCCCTCACTTAATTTATGAATAAATGTAACTTTTGGAGGTCCAAAATTTCTCTAGTGGGGAGGATTGATCCAGGTGGATTTTCACTAAAACTATTCAACACTTCCCGCATCTTTCTCTCAACCAGTCTGGCTCCAAGGATCTCGGGATACAAAATGGCAAGTTTAATATTTGTTAAGTGTGAGCCATGGAAATAGTGGCTTAGGTTTATCTGCATCCACACAAACCCACCAATTTACATTATTTTAAAACCAAACAAATAAAACCCAATCATATCATATTTATAGCCCCAACTAATAATGTAAGGCATGAGTATTATGGGGATATAAAGATTATATTGTGAGCCTGGATTTATAAGGGCCATTGTTTTTAAAGGGGTAGGATTATTTTAGAAGATTTATATGTTGTAAATAGGGGATATGGTTGATTTTCCAAATCATATGGTTTTAATGCATATTGGGTAAAATTTGTGAGCTAGAGGTGGTAGTGAATTGTGAGGAAATTGGGAGGGAGTTGAAGATTGGAGATTTGGTGAGAAAATTTCTTTTGGGTGTTTGATAGTGAATGGTTCATCTTTGTGCATTGGGAGCTTAAATTCAAGCTTGTTGTATGTGGGAGAAGGACTTTGTAATTCATTATCATCCGTTATCAACTGGTGTTTTGTCTTCTCACTTCTTTCCCTCTTCTGTTCAAGCTATCGTTATTTGATTATTATGTTTATTTAAATAATTTGATTATAATTTTAAGACCTTCAATTAATCATTGCAAAAGTTAACATCTCACGTGCAACAGTCATAGATCCTAACATCAGATCAGTCAAAATTGATGTGCTCCAAGTAATTTGACATCTTATTGAGTTTGAACACTTTCCTTAACTCATCATCATTTATCTCAATTAAAGCTCCCCCGTTTACATTTCTAACACATTTGACAATAGGGTCATAATTATTGGCAATTTGGGTTAGCAAGTCTACATCCATGAAAACCCCAAGGACTATGAGCTTTCGTACATCTAACTCCCATATACTGTTCATTGGAGTAGGGGAATGTCTCTGGCCAAATCCCACTTTGAAGAGTCCCAGACCTGATATCCCTAACTGTGAATCTCTTAACCAGTTTCCTTTATCATACAAACCATCGCCAATTCTCAGACGGGGATCCTTGGGCACTAACTCTTTAATTTTAGTAGCGGAATTAGTAGACATGGTTAATTCTTCTAGAAAATCATCACATATGGCTCTCTCTTGGTAATTAACTTTCCTTGTGAAATCTCTTGGTAAGCTTCCTCTACTTCAAAATAATCTGTGTTGATGAGAAGGAGATGTCCTCTGAAATCAAACAAATATGGTTTTGAGACTAAGGAAGAAATCCCAAAGATTCCTAAGATCTATATGAGGATTCAAAGGAAGAAGCTCAAGGAAGGGAAGCTGCAGAAATCCATTCTCACTCCTCTGATAGCTCAGAAGAAAATTTTGAAGTAGAGGAAGCTTACTAAGAAAAGGAAACTGGCCAAGGAGTCTACTCCCACCCTCGGTAAGAAGAAGAAGTCAGATTTAGACATTGCTCTTGAATCTGGTAAAAGTGTAAAGGTTATTGCTCCTCTTTCTGTTGCTGAATTGATTGATCATATCATAAAGGATGGTATTTTGAGTAACATACAACACTATTATGGTGATATGGATGATAAGGAACAAAAGGAGATTGAGGAATTAGTTTTGTTATATTTAGACATATATAAGAAAGCTTTACTTGAAATTGAGACTCAAATACCTACATATTTGTATAATAAGTTAGATGCTAGGAGGTTATCGACTATTGAGGAGGATAAGCATATTAAGATTCAAGAATTGCTAACTGTTTGTGGTCCTATAACTGATGAAGAGATGCAAGAGTGTCTAGAGTTTGCTAATAAAATAATTTTACGGAGTAGACACTGGCATATAAGTCTGATGGTGGGAAGATTAAATGAAATTGTGAAAGAAACTCATGAGGCTTGGGTTAAATTCTTTGTGGATAAACCAAGTTTCTTTACATCACCAGATATTCTACCTAAGTCTAGCATTCCAGACATCCTGGTTGATGATAAAGGTAAAGGTATACTAGGTGGAGATCCACCAGTTTTAGAATGAAAAAGATCCGAGGACATTCCTCTAACAGTCACACTTGTATAGGATGTTGAGATCAGTAAACCAATAGATAATCCTCTGGTAATTGATGTTAATACGATTGAAGTTCATGAGGTTGAGGAAGTGGAAATAAATGCACCAAGTAGTGAAGCCACCAATGGCGAGGTAAAGGATGAAGTAGATTAGAAGGTTGAAGGTCAGGTTGATCAGACTAAGGTCCGGGTACTAGCACCTTCACCGGCTGTTGGTCCCTCATTATTGGCACTTGACTCATCCAGTCAAGAAGATTTTGGTCATCTTGGAAATAAGAATATTGAGCAGATGAGTAGTTTTGAATTGATGTTTGTTGCAACTCATAAATTAAGGAATGGTCAGAAGATAAGAAGGTTATTGAGAAAGCTATTCCTATTTTGTAGCATCTTGCACTAGAATGCAAGATTGATTAGGTAGCCAGTCCATCCGGTAAGTTGAAAGGTTTGATTGAGCACATTGCCAAAGAGTATAAAACTCTTCAACAGGTGTCAAATTGATAGTTGGTGGAAAGCTATAATGTAGCTAGGAAGTTCACCTGTGATAATATGATCACATCTGACAAGGCTAAGATGATAGATGAGATGACAAGGATTGATGAGGCTCTTCATCAATGCAGTCAGATATACTAGTCTTTCACTAACACAACAAAACTAACATCATAACTGGATAAAAAGGTTAAGGAGGATAAGGACAAGTTGGAACAACTTGTGGTAAGTTTTGATGGTACTAAATCATAGATCGACATGGTTGATGGTCAAATTTTTGTTTTAGAGTTTGAAATTTTAGCCCTGGAGAAGGAAAAAGACAAGTTAATATGGTGGGTCAGAGAGTTGAGAGGTTTGGTAAGTCCCCGACTAAATACTTTGTTACTTCATAAGTAGGAATGTATGGAACAAATGAGTTTTCCCACACCAGAAACCCTAACAAAGGAAGAAATGCACACTTACATTCTAAAAGGGTTTGTATCTATTTTGGGAACTTTGAAATCTGACAGGGATACTTATTTGGCATTTTTGAAGAGTGCTTATCCGGATATTTCCAAGTATATCTAGATCCCGTAATCACATTTTGGTTTGTACAAAACTTCATTTCTTATTCTTTTTGCTCCGGTCTTTGGCATTGCTATCAAAGGAGTTCAGGTGGATGTGAAAAATGTTTAGGGACATAAGAAGTAATGTATAGCTTAGGGGGACTAGTCTTCTAAGATCAATTTTGGGAGATTAGTTATTAGATGGGAACCGATACAGCACTTCAGTGATTCATTTTTCGTAGGAGTGTTGCCATCAGTGCCAAAGGGGAAGATTGTTGGCAATTGAAACTCATCTAGGTTATAAGTATTGTCATTACTAGTAACACACTTTATAGGAGATCTGACGATCAAGGTAGTTGACATTCACTTCACCAACATTTAGGGAACCGACAAACTTGGAATCAATATTCTAAGAACGACATAGGATATTGATCCTAATCGTTTTGATACTTAATATAAGTACAGATCCAATAGCCAACAAGATGAGAGGGGGGGGTGAATCATACAAACTTAATCATCCATAAAAACATCAGATTCAACCTCGGTAACATATATATCAATAATATAACCAAAACTGTTAAACATGCAAACTCAAAAGCATATGAACATCATAAACCTCATAACACTAGATTTAACGTGGAAACCCAAATAGGGAAAAACCACTATGGGATTTTGGATCCACTAAGAAATATACTCTTCTAGAGTATGCTCAATTAAAAGAAAATCCTATTAAAGATTACAAACACATTGCTAGATGTGACTCGGTTAAGGGATTTCCCTCAGATCTGTTAGGATATTCACTTTGTTAGAAGTGACCTTATTAAAGGATTTCAAACACTCAATCAGAATGTCACCTTGCTAGAGGGTTTACATATAAGACTGTTAAGTCCACTTGGTTAAGAGATTTTTTGTCACTTTCACAAAATAAAAGTAATAAAATCTATCTGCAACTTCACATCTAAAATGCTAAAGAAGATTCCTATTTGTTCAATACAATCTAGACATAGAACTAATCTTGTCTATCTACTAGGCTTCTATACTCTGTTATTCAAATAGGTCTTCAAGTTTCTATGCTCGGTAATCACTATGTAGCATCCCTATGCATACACTTGCTCGCATACATTGTTTATCAATAGTTTCCTATTTATAAACAATTAGGTAACCACTTAATCTCCTTGATCACATTTACCATGATCAATCATAGCCATCAGAACTTCAATCTTGTCCAGGTTCAATACATCTTTCGATCTGAAAACATTTTACCCCACCTTGGAACTTGCATAATAGTCTTGGAACTTGTGCCAGGGTATTGCGGTTCAATCTGAGCTATAGATCTTCATGCCGACTTTCCATTGCCTTAGATTCATTAACAAACTTCTTCCATGGCTCACCAATCATTGATTAGTTCCACCTCATTAGCTTCCTTCATTAAATACCTTATGTAAACATTTAATGCATTCTGTTATAGCTCGGTTACAACTCGGTAACAACTTGGTGAATACTAAAATTCACTTGGTAGACATTCCACCTTCATTAACCGATAGCGATAACCTTAGGGTTTACCAACTAGGTTCCTTAGGGTTTACCAACTAGGTTATTTGCTTGATAACATAGTATAGTATTAACCTTTACAATTTACAACATATTTATGATGTTAAAACAATCTAAAACATCATGATCTCATCATTGTCTGACTCGGTAATAGTTGCCCATTGAATACCTTATTCATCCCCTTATTCATCAAATTCTTTCCTGCGTCTTTTACGACATCTTTATAATCTTCATATCATACTTCTCAAGATATGGCAACATCATACTGAATTAGAAAATCAATTTCTTGACATCAATGACAAAATAATAATATCAAGACAGTAAAACATCTTTAATCAGTTATTTCCATAATCATCAACAACCTTCTCAATATCCTTGTGAAATGCCAACAATCTTTCATTGTTTGTTATAATGCAATATTGCCAACAATCTCCCCCTTTGGCATTGATGTAAAAACCAATTGATTTGACCTTAAAAGATTCGGATTGCTGTGATTCTGAAATGCTGAAATGCTCTCCCCCATACATTAGACTTCTCCTGTTTCAGTCTTCTTTCCAATCTGTAGTCTACTCAGTTTTCTTTAGTCTTCTCCCTTGATAGGTCTTCTTCCTCTTTATAGTAGTCTTCTCCCCCCTTTGACAACAATGCCAAAAAGAAAAGAACTAAAACATAATTTCTTTCTATAAGAAGTGATTTCCTGCTGTTGTGTATCAACTGAGTCTCGGTCAGAGCATTTGTCTTCAATTCCTGTTCCCTGTAATATTTCCTGTATTAATTCAAGTACACTTTTAGAAAACATCCTAAAGTGTATAACTCAGCATCAACTCCCAAAAGATATTCATTAGAGTCATCGGATTGGTGCTTTCACTGAACTCGATCAGTGAGTAGAAGATAGGGGTAGGACCCCTAACTTACTTCTGAGATATTCAAAAGTGTCCTTTGGTAGTGGCTTGGTGAAGATATCTGCTATTTGCTCCTTTGTGCTAACATACTCCAACACCACTTTCTTCTCTTGAGCTTCTTCTCTAAGATAATGATATTTGATAGATGTGTGCTTTGTCTTAGAGTGCATAACAAGATTCTTTGAAATATTAATGGCACTAGTATTGTCACAAAATATAGTTATTGGCTCGGTAACTTTCTCATTTATACCTTCCAACAGTTGTTTGATCCATGCAATGTTGGTACAATTCAATTCTGCAGAAACGTATTTAGCTTCTGCTATTGACTGTGAAACACATCCTTGTTTCTTGTTAAGCCAACTCACTAGTCTTTCTCGTAAAAAGAAAGCTCCTCCACTTGTGCTTTTCCTGTCATCAATGTTGCCTGCCCAATCAGCATCAGTATAAACTTTTAAATCAAAATCATTTCCTTTCTGATATTCTAAGCCATAATCCTCTATGCCTTTGAAGTATCTAAAAATTCTTTTGATTGCTATCATGTGTGTTTCCTTAGGATCTGCAGAGAATCTTGCAACTATACCTACTACATGTGCTATGTCTAGTCTACTGTGAACAACATATTGTAGTTTTCCAGTCATGGATCAATAGAGTGTCTCATCAACAGGTGCAGATTCATCATTCTTTGATAATTTGCAATTGGTAGTCATAGGAGTACTTACTGGTTTTGAATCATCCACTCCAAATTTCTTCAAGATTTCCTTTATGTACTTGGATTGAGTAATGAAAATCTCATTTTTCATTTGCAGTATCTGTAAACCTATAAAATACTTTATCTCACCGATTAATTACATCTCAAATTCTTTGCTCATTTCATTTCCAAAGTTCTTGCATAAAGAGTCATTTCCACAAAATATAATATCATCAATAAATATGGCTGAGATCAGTATTCCATTTTCATCATTCTTCATGTACATGTTGCTATTCTCACTTGTCCTTATAAAACCAATCTTAATCAAATAAGAGTGCAATCTTTCATACCATGCTCTTGGTGCTTGTTTCAAACCATATAAAGCTTTGTTCAACTTACATACCTGATCTTTATTATTGTCTTCAACAAATCCTTCAAGTTGTTCAATGAAAACTTCTTCTTCTAATATTCCATTCAGAAATGCAAATTTGACATCCATTTGATATATCTTGAAATTCTTGAAAGCAGCATAGGCCAACAATGTTCTTACTCCTTCAAGTCTAGCAACAGGTGCAAAAGTTTCACCATAATCAATTCCTTCTTCTTGAGCATAACCTTTGCAACCTAGTCTTGCTTTGTTTCGAATGACTTCACCTTTTTCATTTAGCTTGTTTCTGAAAATTCACTTTGTATCGATTACATTTTTGTCCTTCAGTCTTGGGATTAGTGTCCATGTGTCATTCTTCTTGATTTGATCAATCTCTTATATCATAGCATTTACCCAATCTTCACTATTAAATGCCTCTTTTACTATTCTTGGTTCAAATTCAGATATCAAACATGTGTTCTGTCTTAGTTTGTTCCCTGTCATCATTGGGTCATCCTTATCTCTTATAATCTAACTTGGTGCATGATTTCTTCTGACATACTTGGCTAATACAGACTCGGTAGGCTCTGTATAATCTTCTTCATCACTCGGTAACTAGATATCTTCTTCATTTTCTACAATAGTCTTCTCGGCAGGACTTCTCGGTTGAACATAGACAAATTCATCATAGTCTTCTGGTTCGTTGGAATTTCCTTCATCATTTCTTTCTACAAATTCATCAATTTTCACATTTGCACTTTCTACTATTTTGTTAGATGATTTGATCAGACATTTGAATGCTTTACTTGTAGAAGAGCAACCTAGAAACATTCCTTCTTCACTTTTCTGATCAAACTTGCCATTTCTATCATCTTTATGAACATAGCATCTACTTCCAAAGATTTTAAAATAACTAACATTAGGTTTCTTATCATACCAGATTTTATATGGTGTCTTCAATGTACCTTTCTTCAATTGAACTCGGTTCAAGGTGTAAACTATTGTGCTTATTGCTTCCCTCCAAAATGCTTGTGGCACCTTCTTTTCAATCATCAGTGTTCTAGCACAATCCACAATAGATCTGTTTCTTCTTTCAGCTATTCCATTCTGTTGTGGAGTTCTTGGTGCAGAGACTTGTCTTTTAATACCATGATCATTGCAAAATAAGTTGAACTCATCAGATGTGAATTCTCCTCTTGTATTTGATCTAAGACATTTTAGTTGTCTTCCTATTTCATTTTCAACTCTTGCCTTGTACCATTTAAACATTTGAAAAGCTTCTGATTTTTCTTTTAAAAATATTACTGACATCATCTTTGAATAGTCATCCACAAATAATATGAAATATTTATTACCATAATAACTTTGAACTTTCATAGGACCATAAAGATCAGTGTGCACTAGATCTAAAATTCCCTTAGAAGTGTAAGACTTACTTGTAAAGCTTGATCTTGTCATCTTACCCATTTGGCATCGTCGGCACATAGCATTCTCAAGTTTTTCAAGACTCGGTAGACCTCTTACTCTGTGCTTCTTACTTATTTTGATCAGATTATCAAAATTGACATGACAAAACCTTTTATGCCATAACCAGGTATCATCAATCTTTGCATGCAAACACTTATTCTGAGTTGAGTCAAGGTAAAATGTGTTACCTTTTGTTTGTGTCTCGGTAGCAGCTAGCTTTCCATTTTTGTCATGAACTTTGACAATTCCCTTCTGAAATTCTATTCGGTACCCTGTGTTGTTTAGCTATGCTACACTCAACAAATTGTAATTCAAATCTTCAACCCAATAAACATCATTGCATCTTGCATTATCAAGAAGTGTTATAGATCCTTTACCTTTTACTGAACATGGTTCATCATTACCAAATCTAACATAGCCTCCATCATAATCTTCTAATATAACAAACTTGTGTTTATCTCTTGTCATATGATGTGAGCATCCACTATCTCTAATCCAAGAATCATTAGTGTTTATGTGAGGTATTAGGGATTTTTCTTCATACCTCTCTTCATCTGATCCATCCTTGATAGCCACATAAACTTCTTCCTCTATATCAGTCTCATCTTTTTTTATCATTGTTAGATTCCTCATTAGCTATTAAGCATGTCTTTCTATCTCTTCTTCTGAAGTCTCGGTGTCCTCTGTAATGATTATCTTTTTGTCTATCATCTCAGTAATCTCTTCTTTCAGTAGAATCTTTGTTAGGATAGTTAGAAGCCATATGTCCTATCTTATCACAATTGAAACATTTCAAATGTAGTTTTCCTTTATACTTACTTTTTCCTCTCGGTAACCTTTTGGCTAATAGTGCTTCAAACTCTTCTTGCTTTCTGATTTCTTCATACAGTTTGTGTACTTCTTCCATGTTCTTCTAAAATCTTTCACTTGCTCCACTGTGATCTCCTTCAGAGTAGTTATACTTTCTTTCATTGTAATCATTAGATTCATCAAGATGAAAAGAACTAAATGCAGATTCAACTTTATTTATCGAAGATCCACTATTATCAAAATTACTTAACTCAAATGCATGGATCTTACCAATAGTAGCATCTAAAGAAACTGGCATATTAGGTACAAACCTCAATTCGTTGATTGTAGAGACTCGGATTGCATAAGGTGGTAGAAGGGTTCTTAACAACTTACTTGTTATATCCTTTTCTTCAATAGTTCCACCTGCTCCTTTGATTTGATTGACAATCTCCTTTAGTCTTGTACTGTACTAAGTTATGTTCTCACCTTCATTCCTCCTCATAGATTCAAGTTTTCCTCTTAGACTATCTACTTTTTCTCCTTGAACATGTTCATCTCCTCCATATACTAATATGAGCTTATCCCACATTGCCTTTGCATCATTGCAGCCTTCTAGATCATTAAACTCTGAATCGGTCAATGCAGATGTTATTTCAATCATTGCTTGAATATGTTCTTGCTTCGCCTTTATATCTTCCATAGTCAATGGATAGGTGCTCGGTGCAACAAAATCATTCTCCAGATAGTATACAACATATTCTCCAACTCCTGATAGATGTAGCTTAATCCTTTTCTACCATGTAGAGGAACTTGACTTGTTCAACTTTGGTGCATCCCTCTTATACATCTTTGGATCTTTAACTCAAGTACCTTTAAACTTTCCTTCTAGAGTCCAAAGCTCTAATACCAATTGATAGTTTTGATACTTAATATAAGTACAGATCCAATAGCCAACAAGATGAGAGTGGGGGGAGGGGGGGTGAATCATACAAACTTAATCATGCATAAAAACATCAGATTCAACCTCGATAACATATATATCAGTAATATAACCAAAACTATTAAACATGCAAACTCAAAAGCATATGAACATCATAAACCTCATAACACCAGATTTAACATGGAAACCCAAATAGGGAAAAACCACTGTGGGATTTCGGACCCACTAAGAAATATACTCTTCTAGAGTATGCTCAGTTAAAAGCAAATCCTTTTAATTATTACAAACACATTGCTAGATGTGACCCGGTTAAGGGATTTCCCTCAGATTTGTTAGGATCTTCACTTTGTTAGAAGTGACCTTGTTAAAGGATTTCAAACACTCAATCAGAATGTCACCTTGCTAGAGGGTTTACATATAAGACTGTTAAGTCCACTCGGTTAAGAGATTTTCTGTCACTTTCACAAAATAACAGTAATAAAATCTATCTGCAACTTCACATCTAAAATGCTAAAGCAGATTCCTATTTGTTCAATACAATCTAGACATAGAACTAATCTTGTCTATCTTCTGGGCTTCTATACTCTATTATTCAAATAGGTCTTCAAGTTTCTGTGCTTGGTAATCACTATGTAGCATCCATGTGCATACACTTGCCCACATACATTGTTTATCAACAGTTTCCTATTTATAAACAATTAGGTAACCGCTTAATCTCCTTGATCACATTTCCCATGATCAATCATAGCCATCAGATCTTGAATCTTGTCTAGGTGCAATGCATCTTTCAATCTGAAAATGTTTTACCTCACCTTGGAACTTGCATAATAGTCTTGGAACTTGTGCCAGGGTATTGCAGTTCAATCTGAGCTATAGATCTTCATGTTGACTTTCCATTGCCTTAGATTCATTAACAAACTTCTTCCACGGCTCACCAGTCATTGACCAGTTCTAGTTCATCAGCTTCCTTCATTAAATACCTTATGTAAACATTTAATGCATTCTGTTATAGCTCGGTTACAACTCAGTAACAACTCAATGAATACTAAACTTCACTCGGTAGACATTCCACCTTCATTAACCGATAGCGATAACCTTAGGGTTTATTGACTAGGTTCTTTGCTTGATAACATAGTATAGTATTAACGTTTACAATTTACAACATATGTATGATTTTAAAACAATCTAAAACATCATGATCTCATCATTGACTAACTCGGTAGTAGTTGCCCATTGAATACCTTATTCATCCCCTTATTCATCATATTCTTTCTCGTGTCTTTTACTGACATCTTTATAATCTTCATATCATACTTCTCAAGATATGGCAACATCATACTGAATTAGAAAATCAATTTCTTGACATCAATGACAAAATAATATTATCAAGACAGTAAAACATCTTTAATCAGTTATATCCATAATCATCAACAACCTCCTCAATATCCTTGTGAAATGCCAACAATCTTTCATTGTCTGTTATAATGCAATATTGCCAACAGATCCGACAAGCATGGAAGCGACAACGGTCATATTGTATTATGTTTATATTTTATCTAGGCCAACATGTGTCTTATCTTTTGGGATATGTTTGTAAGCTGACACAAGGCATTTGTGTTTATTCATGTAAATGGGTATATAAGTCAATCTAAGTTAGGTCATTTTGTATGATGATAATGATGGGGATATGTGGGAGATAAGTGATGTGAAAGGTTTTGTGATGTTATCTTGATCGATAAAATGTGAATGTAAAGATCTCCAATCGGTCTTGATTATTGGTCTAGAGGATTGGAAAGTGATCTAAGATACCAATAAGGGAGGTTATAGTTTAATTGGTACAGATAGTGCTTTAACCAGAGCTCATCTAGCATAGAAGATGCACATTCTGAGTTCATTTTTTTTTGTAATCCAGTATTTGGATCTGTAGTCAATGAGGCTCCTTTTGTGATGAGTAGTGTACTCTAGGTAGTACACCTTCCTGCATGTGCATGCCCCTCTTGTAATATTTATTCATTTGGCTAGTGGATAGATATTGTGGGTCACCAATCTCATCATGGTTTTTCCTCTTTGAGGTTTTCCATGTATAAATATATGTGTTACGGTGTTGATTCATGTGGTTGCATTGATATTACTTATTGTTATTCTCTTTTATGCATACCGATTAATAAGTGCATTTGTTAATAACATTAAAATTACTCTATCTAGCAGGACATTGATTCACCCCCCCTCTCAGTGTTCTTAGATTCCAACACTGATAAGTGGTGTTGGTGTGGCTTCTAGAAGGTTTTCAGGATGCTGATGGTTATTGTGTTTGTGTTCCAGTTGATTGGTGGTATTTAATTTGGCTTATGATGACCTATTTTAGGTCCAGTCTTATTCTACTAGGTTATGGACTAGTTTATGTAATGTGTTGGTGGATTCTCCCTATGCATTATCGGTTGGATTTATTGTTTGGTTAATGTTGTTTCAGTCTAAGGTAGACTTGGATTATCATTGGTTTGTGGGTTTATGTAATGGATTTATAGTATTATCTTTTAGGTGGCCGACCTAATTGTTTAGGTCCCAGGTTGGTATAAATATGATGTAAGATCTCTTTGTAGATCGCGGTTTGGGATTATGGTAATGAAATTATCTGTGTGTGAATAAAGTTGTAATCATATGCAGAAGGTTTGGTTGATCATAGGTGATCAAATTGGGTTTGTGTAAGAGGTTTAAGACCTCTGGCATTGAGCTTAACTAGAACTATACTTGGGCATAGGAGATGCTATTCTTGCAATTCATTCTTATTTTCGGATTGTAGTTTGGATTTTTTTTGTAGTCACTTAGTCTCCTTTTGTGATGAGCAGTGTACTCTAGGATGCTGGCCTTCCTGCATGTGCAAGCCCCTTATTGTAATCACGTACTTACTGCAAAAGTATCATCTAACTGTGGGTAGGCTTCCCACCGTGGTTTTTCCCTTTACTGGGTTTTCCATGTACAAATCTTGGTGTTATGTGTTGTGGATGCATGGTAATTGGTTTATGATTTATGTTTGTGCTTAATTGATATATATGTTATTCTTGTATTTGGTTTATGCATTCCGGTAAAAGGTTTTGTATGTTTAAAGTTTCATAATTTGTTAACAACTGATTCCCCCCCCCCCTCTTAGTTGTTCACTGGTTATCCTAACAATTGGTATCGGAGCTTGGTCCTCTCTGCAGAAACTTAACCACTTGAGGAAGATCCTATGGTGACTAATCATACAACTTCAATTGCTTACCAGAAGGACATCCCTAGGCTTGAAGGAACAAACTACAGAGTATGGAAGCTTTAGATGGAGACTCATTTGAGATGTCTTAGCAAGGAGATTTGTGATATCACTGAGAAAGGCTATACCCCTTATGATCTGACATCTAGCAACCCTCCTCCAAAAGACTTGGATAAGAAAATTGAAAATGACTGTAGAGCCAGAGAAGCCCTTTTGATCACCCTTTCAAATCAACAGGTAATGGGATTAACAGACAAATCATTTGCAAAAGCTATATGGGATAAGTTGGAGATCTTGAATGAAGTTGACCCTACTATTAAAATTGCTAAACTTCATGGTTACCGGGTAAGTTATGAAAACTTGAGAATGGAGAAAGATGAAAGAATTACTTCTTTTATGGAAAGAGTCAATGGAATCGTCTTGGGAATTCAATGTTGTGGTGGATCTCTGAGCAAAGATGAGATTGTTTCTAAAGTATTAAGAGATTTACCATCTGCTTACAAGATGAAGGCTACTACAATGAATGAGATGAGAACAATGTCTAACACTTTTGTCAATAGGGATAATTTGGTTGGAAAGCTATCTTCTTTTGAGCTTGAAGAATTCGGTCCTCAAGGAGCTGCAAAGACAGATTCTGCATTCAAGGCATCTACATCATCAATCGGCAAAAGTGATTGGAAAGCATTATATGTGAAGGAACTAGAGGATATGAGGAAACAAGATGAAGATCTTGAAGAACTTGAAGCCTTATTTTCTAGAAGAGTACCTAAAGGTCCGACATGAAGTATGTATGAAGGAAAATCACCTTTCAAATGTTTTGCATGTAATAAGATAGGTCATTTTACATCTAGATGTCCCAAGAGGATTTCAAGAATTGAGGAGAAAGCTTGAAGATATTTTAAGCCTAACCATGAATATCAGAACAAGCACGAGTACAAGAGGATCAAAGACAAATCATGCTGCTATGATGATGGGGAAGGTGTAACTAATGATTCTGATGATGAACCGACAAAAGATTCAGCTAGTGGATCCGGTAATGGAAATGAATGGATATTCTTAGCTATCAAGGAAGATGCTCTGGAACATGTCATTCAAAATGAAGAGAAGGCCCTTGTTGCTAGAGTTGAAGACAAGGACGAATGGGTAATAGATAGTGGATGTTCACATCATATGACTGGAGATAAAAGGAAGTTTTTATCTTTGAAAGAATTTGATGGTGGTCTAGTAAAATTTGGAGATGACAAAGCATGCATGATCAGAGGAAGAGGAACTATATCATTGGATGGTAAGAATAACACTTATAATGTTTATTATGTTGAAGGTTTAAGGCATAATCTTTTGAGTGTAGGAAAGTTGGCGGATAAGGGATTTCAATTACAGTTCAAGGATGGAAAATGCAAAATCATCAACTGATCTAGATTGGAGATTGCAACCGATACTCAGACCAGAGGTAACATATTTCATTTGAACTCCCATGAGAAGACATGTTTTATTGCACATATTGATAAGAGTTGGCTATGGCATAAGAGGTTGTGTAATGTGAATTTTGATTGCATTGCAAAGATCAGTTCAACTAAGGCAGTTAGAGATATACCTAAGATTGCGAAGCCTCATAATCCAGTATGTAAGGAATGTCAAATGGGAAAGAAAGTCATAACTTCTTTTAAGAGTATTCAAGATAAATCTAATGATGTTCTTGATCTTATTCATACTGATTTATGTGGTCCTGCTAGAATAAGAAGTTTTTAGGGTGATAGATATTTCATGCTAATCATTGATGACTATTCTAGAATGATGTGGGTTACTTTTCCAAGGGAGAAATCTAAAAACTTTGAAAAAATCAAGAAATTTAAAGATATGGTTCAGACAGAGATAGGATTCAAAATAAAATACTTAATATTTGATGAGGGCGGTGAATTCACATCTGGCAAATTTAACAGTTATTGTGAGAAACATGGGATAAGGAGACAATTGTCTGCACCTCGGACACCTCAACACAATGGTGTTGTGGAAAGAAAGAACATAACTATCTTGGATGCAGCTAGATCTATGATGATGGAAGCTAATTTGCCACATATCTATTGAAGAGAAGCTATGAGTATGATGATGTACATATTCAATAGAGTTTATATCAAAGGAGACACCAGTAAGACACCTTATGAGTTATGGTTTAATCATACACCTACAATTAAGTATTTCAGAATCTTTGGTAGTAAATTCTATATCAAAAGAGATGATTCCTTTGGAAAGTTTGATCCTAGATGTGATGAAGGAATATTTCTTGGTTATTCAAATGAAAGAAAAACATATAGATGTTATAATAGAAGATTGTAGAGAATTGTGGAAAGCGCTAATGTCAAGGTGGATGAGTAGTACAAAGGTCAAATAAGAACTTATGAGAGAGAACCAGAAGTGGAAATGATCATAACTGAACTGGTAACACCTGTACCAAAACAAAATGTTGAACCAGTTACCCCAACAGTATCAGAAAATTCAACAGTAACTAAAGATCAGAGCAGAGAGATAGAAAGTCAGAAGACTCCTCGGTATGTAAGGTTGAATCATTTAGAAAATCAGATCATTGGAGACAAGAGAAAAGGAGTGATGATGAGGAGAAGGTTGGCAACTGATGAGGTATGTTTAATTTCTCAAATTGAACCAACATCAATAGATGAATCATGTAAGGATGAATGTTGGATGAAATCTATGGAAGAGGAATTGGATTAGATAGAAAAGAACAACACATGGACTTTAGTTTCCCGACCTAAAAATAAGAATGTTATTGGAACTAAATGGGTTTTTAGGAATAAATTGAATGAAGATGGACAAGTTGTGAGGAACAAGGCTAGATTGGTATGCAAAGGATATTCTCATAAGGAAGGAATTGATTATGATGAAACTTTTTCTCTGGTAGCTAGGATTGAAGCTATGAGATTATTTCTTACTTATTCCACCCATAATAAATACAAGGTTTATTAGATGGATGTTAAGTGTGCATTTATAAATGAAGATCTTGAAGAGGAAGTCTACATTGAGAAACTTGATGGATTTTATCTTTCAGATGACAATAACATGGTTTGCAGACTAAGGAAAACTTTATATGGATTGAAGAAAGCACCTAGAGATTGGTATGCTAGATTGGATAAATATATTTTGAAGTTTGGTTTCAATAAAGGTAATATTGATAGTAATTTATATTATAAGATCACTGATGATGACATATGTATTATTGAGGTCTTTGTGGATGATATCATTTTTGGAGGTGAGGAAAAGTTATGTATGGAATTCTCTGACAATATGAAGAATGAATTTGAGATGTCTATGATTGGAGAAATGAGATTTTTCTTAGGTTTGTAGATTAATCAGACTAATAAAGGTATTTTCATCTATCAAACTAAGTATGCTAGAGAGTTAAAGAAATTTGGTAAGGAAAAATCTAAACCAGTTGGTACTCCTATGGTTACAAGTGAGAAATTGACAAAGAAAGATGTATTAGCTCCAGTAAATCCTACAAGGTATAGATCTATGATTGGAGTTCTATTATATTTGACTCAGACTAGACTGGATATAACGAATGATGTTTGTATTGTATCAAGATATCAGAGTGGTCCTAGAGAGAATCATGAGAGTGCAGTGAAAAGGATTTTCAGATATTTACATGGAACAATTGAATATGGTTTGTTCTATCCTAAAGATGATGACTTTACACTATGTTCATATACAGATGCAGATTGGGCTAGAGATATAGATGATTAGAAAAGCACATCCGGTGGAGCTTTCTTTATTGGAAAGAAACTTGTTTCATGGATCAACAAGAAATAGTCATGTACTTCTTTATCTACTATTGAAGCTGAGTATTTTGTTGCTACTACTAGTTGTACACAAGTTCTATGGATGAAGAAAATGCTAAAGGATATAAGGGTAGATTGTAATGAACCAGTAGTTATTCACTGTGATAACTCTGCTGCTATTGATATATCAAAGAATCTAGTATTTCATTCTAAGAAAAAGCACATATCAATCAAGTATAACTTTTTGAAGGAGAAGGTGGAAGAAAATGAAGTCAGATTGGTTTATGTGAACACTATAGAGCAGATTATAGATATCTTTACTTAATCTTTTCCCAAGGAATCATTTGAGTAATTTAGAGACAGATTGGGGGTCTTTGACCCTCTAGTTGAGACTTGAGTGATGCTAATTGGCATCAGTCTGGTATACATTATCAGAACTATTATTCATTTTGGATTGATGAGATGGCGCTACTACTCAGGGGGAGTAGTCAGCTATGTGGTTCAAAGGTTTTATGATTTTTCTTTGATGTTTATCTTAGATTTCTGGCATTGATGTCAAAGGGGGAGAGATATATATGTGGAAAACATAGCTTAACATAGATATCAGTCCCAGGGGGAGTTTGTTCTTTGGTTTGGTTATTTGGTTTAGAACTTCATTGATATATCATTTTTTGGATGTCTTCCATTGGGGGAGACTTGTTTCGCACTTCTTGGCACTTGGATGTTTTTCACATTTAGTGTTGCCATCAATGCCAAAGGGGGATATTGTTGGCAATTTGGAGGAATTGATTATGTGTTGTATTGATGTTTGTCATTGATGTCAACACTAGCTTCTTTGGTTATCTACTGAGTTCTGGTAGAGTGGTTGGACTTTTATGATGATCAAGATATTTGTCTCTGGTATATTCCAATTGGTGGAATTGGTTTGGATTGGTCATTCATGTTATTAGATGCATATCACATTCAGCTGGTTTAGGATTTGGTGATTCAGAAGCTATCATATGTTCTAGTAAGCCTTTTGGTTACCACTAAGGGTTCTACCGGCATAGCTTTATTGAAGATCTTTTGATGGATTCGATAAGTGGTGTTGGTGCAACTTCTAGAAGGTTTTTCAGGATGCTGATGGTTATCATGTTCATGTTCCACTTGATTGGTGTTATTTAATTTAGCTTATGGCAACCTATTTTAGGTTTGGTCTTATTCTACTAGGTTATGGATTAGTTTATGTAACGTGTTGGTGGATGCTTCTGATGCGTTACTGGTTGGATTTATTGTTTGGTTAATGTTGTTTCGGTCTTAGGCTGACTTGGATTATTATTGGTTTGCAGGTTTATGTAATAGATTTATTGTATTATCTACTAGGTGGCTGACCTAATTGTTTAGGTCCCAGGTTGGTATAAATATGATGTAAGATCTCTTTGTAGATTGTGGTCTGGGATTATGGTTATGGAATTATCTATGTGCGAATAAAGTTGTAATCATATGCAGAAGGTTTGGTCGATCATAGGTGATCCAATTAGGTTTGTGTAAGAGATTTAAGACCTTCGACATTGAGCTTAATTAGAACTGTACTTAGGCATAGGAGATGTTATTCTTGTAGTTCATTCTTATTTCAAAATTGTAGTCTGGATTTATTTTGTCGTCAATGAGGCTCCTATTATGATGAGTAATGCGCTCTAGGTTGTTGGCCTTCTTGCATGTGCAGGCCCCTTATTGTAATCACATACTTACTCTAAAAGTATCATCTAACTATGGGTAGGCATCCCACTGCATTTTTTCCCTTTATCAGGTTTTCCACGTACAAATCTTGGTGTTATGTGTTGTGGATGCATGGTAATTCATTTATGATTTATTTTTGTACTTAATTGATATATCTACTATTCCACTATTTGGTTTATGCATTCTGATAAAACATTTTGTGTGCTTAAAGTTTCATAATCTATTAACAACTAATTCACCCCCCCCCCCCCATCTCAGTTGTTCACCGATTATCCTAACACCCATTTTAGGTGTGCCTACATTTGGGTCAACAAGTTTCAAGTTGTGGGCTGAAGTTATTGCCATGAGATCTTAACCTTAGGGGTAAGAAGTGTTTGAAGTGTCTTCAATTGTGTTTAGACCCATGGAAATCGGGTTGATTTTAGCCAATTGAACATACACATTGTGCTCAAATTTTAGCAAAAATACCCATAGATATTGTTCCGTATTGTTTGATGTGTTTTCGTACTACAAAACATCACATATTCAGATCTGGTCACACCTTGAAACATTGCAAAATTCAGATAGATTGAGAGATTTTTTTTAAACCAAAAACACATCTATGATATTTTCCACTGTGTATATGAGAATTATGGTCACATTTCTATTCTTTTGTAGCATGTATTTGAGACTTACTATTTGTTTGTGAATTCTTGGTGCATATTTGGACAAAATTTGTTCAAAATTTACAATTGTGAAAATGTGTTTCTTAGACTTGTTTCTGCATATATGAAACATTCTGATGTGTATATGATTAATATTACTATGTATTTGGATAAGTTTTGAGAAGAAATTAAAAATGTGAAAATGCATTTTTGGACTTTGTTATCACGTATCTAAGACAGTCTGATGTTTCTATGGATTTCTTATTGCATCTATGGTCATAGAGATTTGAAGAGCTTCTATGGTTGATTCCTTAGGATTATTTATCGTTCAACCTTTAATTTGTACTTCTTTTCATTCATTTTCAAATGTTTTCAGACCTCCAAGACACATCATAAACACTATTCTAAAAAGAGTCAAAGAGTTTTTTTGTTATCCTCACATATCTTCAAACACATTTTAGATATCACTAGGTGGTTCCCACATCAAATTTATCATCTCAGGTACGATTTTTGTTATAATCTCAGATACTGGAGGAAAACTGAGAGGGTCGGGGGGTGAATCAGTTTTCCACAAATTAAACACTTAATGCAAATTATAAACCATTTACTAGAGAATAATAAAAACAACACAATGAAAGATAAAGCATGGAAGCACATAACACACAACAACAATATTTTGACGTGGAAAACCCGATAAAGGGAAAAACCATGGTGGGAAACCCTACTCACAGTCAGATAATACTTTTTTAGGAGTATGTGAAATAATTACAATGGGGATTGCACTTGCAATCAGGCCAACCACTTAGAGCACACTAATCAATACAAAAAGAAGGTCTCACTGACTTACATAAACATCAGACTACAATCCGAAGAAAAATGAACTGTGAAAATAACATCTCTTAATGCTTGATACAGTTCTGGTTAAGCACATATGTCTACCCTGCAATACCAAAACCTTCACAACCCTTCGTTGAATGATATAACCTTGTTCGGACAATTACCTCTCTCTGATAATGTAGACATAACCTTCAATCTTGAAATTACATGAATATATCACCTATAAATACAAATCATCAACCTTGATAACAAGGTCGGCTAAACCCTAAACCCATAAACCTTAATTACAAAAATTACATCACATGATACCACCAAACCAATATTATGATTTACATTACATAGCATGGACCTAATTCAAATTACCAAATAATTATATCCACTGGGAATTTAGCTAAGACCTATATCAACACGTTTCACCAACTGATAGAAACATTCACTGTAATAACACAGAATAACCAACCGGCTCCAAATAGGACCACCAAATCATCACGCCAACCAATGGGAAGCCACCAAACAATTAGGACATGATGAAGAACACCTTCATCATGTTAGGAACCATTTCTATAATCCAGAGAAAAATCACTTAACCAAATCATCGAATATTGCCAACCGGTAAAGCCAACCGGTGCCAAGAAATATCAACCGATAATCCAAAACAAAAGTGATAGCTTTCAGAGCACCAAATCATGAAACAAATAAATATGACAAGAATATAACCATCCAAAACCAAAAAAAAACCAATATGATCATACCAGATTAGAATCACAGATAACCAAGTCCAACCGGGATAGCAGTAACCAACCGGGACATAACCAAATCCAATTGGAGCATAATGTTGACATCATTGACAACACATAAGAAATTCCAACATATTGCCAACAATCTCCCCCTTTGGAATTGATGGCAACACTGAATGTGAAAAACATCCAAGTGCCAAGGAATGCCAACAATCTCCCCAAACAATAAAGAACCAACAAAATATCTCTCCCCCTAAGATTTTCTGATTTTAACATGAGCACTATTTCCCCTTTTGATATCAATGACAAAGGGCTGATGCCGAATCAAACAACTGACTACTCCCCCTGAGCAACAACATGATCACATCAACCCAGATCAAAAGATGTTTCTGATAAGCTCACCGAATTGATGCATCCCTGCATCTCTAAGTCTCTTCCGGAGGGGTGGTGACCCACAACTAATCTCAAAGATATTCAAAAGTATCTTTAGGCAATGGTTTGGTTAGAATATCTACAATCTATTCCTTAGTAGGCACATAAACCAATCTGAATTCCTTTGCTTGAACCTTTTCTTTCAAGAAATTATACCTTATAGAAATATATTTTGATTTGGAATGAAATACCGGATTATTTGACATGTCAATAGCAATAGTATTATCATAGTGAATAATAATAGGCTCATCATAAATTACTCTTATATCCTTCAACATTTGCTTCGTCCATAAAATATGAGTATAGTTAGTTGCAACAACTACATATTCAACTTCAATGGTAGATAATGAAGTGCACAATTGTTTCTTGCTAAGCCATGAACCAGTTTAATCCCAAGAAAGAATGCACCACTTGTAGTTCTCTTCTAGTCATCAAAATCTCTTGCCCAATCGGAGTATGTATAGGCACATAATATGAAATCATCATCCTTTGGATACCATAACCCATACTCTATTGTTCCTGCCCAATATCTGAATATTGTTTTAACAACAATATCATCACTTCCTCTTGGATCAGACTGAAATCTAGAAGCAATGCAAACAACATTTATTATATCCAGTCTAGATAGAGTTAAGTACAACAATCCACCAATCATTGATTTGTATCTATATGGGTTCACTCTTAGAGATTCATCTTCTTTAGACAATTTGAAACCGATTATCATAGGAGTACCAAATTGTTTTGAATTTTCAAGACCAAATTTATTAAGAGATTCCTTCACATACTTAGCTTGACAAATGAAAATACCCTTATCAGTCTGAGTAATCTGCAAACCTAAGAAAAATTTCATCTCTCCAATCATAGACATTTAAAATTCATTCTTCATATCATCAGCAAATTTCATGCATAAAATTTCTTCTCCTCCAAAAATGATATCATCAACAAAGACTTCAATGATTAGTATGTTATCATGTTCAATCTTATAATATAAGTTACTATTATCATTAACTTTGCTAAAACCGGGCTTTGAAATATATTTATCTAATCTAGAATACCATGCTCTAGGGGCTTGTTTCAATCCGTATAAATCTTTCTTAAATCTCCAAACCATGTCCTTGTCCTCTAATAATGAAAATCCATCAGGATGCTTAATGTAGACTTTCTCTTCAAGATCTCCATTTATAAATTCACATTTAACATCCATCTGATATACCTTGTAGTTCTTGTGTGCAACATAGGCAAGAAATACTCTTACTGCTTCAATCCTAGCAACCAGAGCATAAGTTTCATTATAATCAACTCCTTCCTATGAATATCCTTTGCAAACCAATCTAGCCTTGTTTCTTACAACCTGACCTTCCTCATTCAATTTATTCCTAAAAACCCATTTGGTATCTTTAGGCCTAGGAACCAATTCCCATGTTTTATTCTTTTTTATCTGATTCAATTCTTCATCCATAGCTCTCATCCAATTCTCATCTTTACTTGCTTCAATAAGATATTTTGGTTCACTTTGAGAAATTAAACATACCTCTTTAGCAGGTAACCTTCTTCTTGTCGTCACACCTTTCCTCTTATCTCCAATGATCTGATCTTTAGAATGATTCCACTTCACATACCTGGGAGTCCCTGAATTATCTTGACTTTCTGACTCTTTCTGCTCATCAACAGTCACTATGGAATTTTTTGATTTTACCAGAGCAACTGGATCAATGCTTTGAACCAATTCTTGCACAACCAAATATGATCTGACAATGTCATCTTCTGGTCCATAGTCATATGATCTGATCTGATTATTACCTTTCTCATCCACTTTGACATTTATGCTTTTTGTTATCCTATTCAGTCTTTTTCTATAACATCTATATGCTTTACTCTTAGTAGAATAACCCAAAAATATTCCTTCATCATATCTAGGATAAAATTTCCCTAATGCATCATCTCTTCTGATATAGCATTTACTTCCAAAAATTCTGAATTACCTGATAGTAGGAGTATGACCGAACTATAATTCATAAGGAGTCTTACCGGTATCACCTTTTATGTGTACTCTATTGAAAGTATATACCACAGTATTGATAGATTCTCTCCAATAGATATCAAACAATTTGGCTTCCATCATCATTGACCTTGTAGAATCTAAGATAGTTTTGTTCTTCCTTTCCACTATTCCATTCTGCTATGGAGTTCTAGGTGCAGAAAATTGTCTTATGATTCCATGCTTATCACAAAATTTGTTGAACTCACCGGATGTAAATTCACTTCCTTGATCTGATCTTAAACATTTTATCTTCAATCCTATTTCTGTCTCTACCATAGCCTTGAAAATTTTGAATTTCTCAAGAGCTTCTGATTTTTCTTTAAAAAATGCAGCCCACATCATTCTAGAGTAATCATAAATAAGCAACATAAAGTATCTATCACCTTGAAAACTTCTAGTCCCTGTCGGTCCACATAGATTAGTATGAATAAGCTCAAAAATTTCATTAGATTTATCATGTATTCTTCTGAAAGAAGTTCTAACTTTCTTACCCATTTGACACTCTCTGCATACCGGATTATATGGCTTGATAATCTTATATAAATCTCTGACAACCTGTGTCAAAATGATCTTCAATATGCAATCAAAACTCATGTGACACATCCTCTTATGCCATACCCAACTTTCATCAATATGAGCAATCAAACAAGTCTTCTCACCGGAGTTCAAATGAAAGATATTTCCTTTGGTCTGAGTTCCAGAGGAAATTTCCAATCCAGATATATTGATAATCTTGCATTTGTTAGGACCCGGAGGCAATTGAGAGGGGGGGGGTGAATCAGTTGACTATTAATTTCAACCCAAATATAACTTAACCAAAATTAATGCATAATATCGATAAACCAAACTTAATGTCGGTAGACATTTTAGCAGTTAATAACAGTACCGGTAAAGTTTAATGCATGAAACAAAAGACAAATAACATCCACAACACATAACACAGATATTTGTATGTGGAAACCCTGTAAGGGGAAAAACCACTGTGGCAAACCTTACCCATAATCATTTGATACTACTGCAGATAGTATGTGTGTACAAATGGGGTTTGCACATGTAGAAAGGCCAACTACCTAGAGCTCATTGCTCAATCACAAAATGAGAGTCACACTGACTACAATTGGATGGTTAAATCCAATGATAATGTACTACTCAAAATAGCATCTTCATATGTTGAATCTAGTACCAGTTAAGCTTTGATTGTCTTCTTCATACCTTCCTTGAATCTTCAAATGATGTTTGCGTATATAGCTCTTCTTATATTCACATATACCTTATTACAATCCTTTTTCCACAATCCTATTAATCTCACAAATGAGATCTTACATATATACCAAAACCTAAGACCAAATGTGTAGGTCGGCTCACTAAGATATTACAATTAAATCAATTACAAATGAATCAATATGTGATGCATGATGTTGGCTCAATGCATTTACAATAATAACCAATCAATAAAACATCTCCATAATGTGCCACATTGATCTGGAATAGATAACGCTTGCCGATCCATAACCTAGACCTATTTGCCGAAAATAACAAATATGCAAACTCAATTGTAACAATAATCAAATCACCAAAACCAAGTGTCCAAACAATGTCTTTGACATAACCAAGTAATCTCCAGATGATAATAGATCATCCTCAGTGTCAGTGAACAATATAACCTGTCGGTGAACCAGATACCGGTGACTGTGCATAAGTCACTGAACATGCTGGTTAACATAATGAAAGATCTCCAGAAGGATAAGTGTTGACATCAATGACAAAAGTAATGCAACACATCCATAATACCAACAATCTCCCCCTTTGGCATTGATGGCAACACAAGATGGAAAAACCATCTAAGTGCCAAAGCAGAAATGCCAAAAACCAAAAACCAACAATCTCCCAAAGAGATCATTAACTAGAAATCAAAATACAGATACAGAGAGTAAAAATCTCTCCCCCAATGAATAATATTTCCCATGAAGATAATGTGTTTTTCTATAGATATCTCTCCCCCTTTGACATCAAATGCCAAAGCAATACAAAACCAAATACAATCAGTTCATAGAACTTATTACAAATACCAAATTTATTCAATTTACTACCCTTGAGAAGTAGCTCTCCTTCATCAAAGCCAGAAAAATATTTCTCTATTAATTCTGTCGATCTGATGCCATGCTCCAACTGTCTAAGTTTCTATCGGTGAGGGTATAACTCCAAGCTGCTCTCTTAGATATTCAAAAGTTTCCTTAGGCAAAGGCTTAGTAAAGATATCTGCAATCTGCTCTTTAGTATTCACATAAACCAATTTCACTTCTTTTGCTTCAACATTCTCTTTCAGAAAATTGAATTTGATAGAAACATGTTTAGTTTTAGAGTGAAATACCAAATTATTTGATATATCAATTGCTACAATATTATCATAGTAAATGATTATAGGTTCTTTGCATTTTACCTTTATGTCCTTCAACATTTGTTTAATCCATAATATTTGAGTACAATTAGTTGCTACTGCAACATATTTTGATTCTGCTGTTGATAGTGATGTACAACTTTGTTTCTTTCTCAACCATGAAATTAGTCTACTGCTAAGAAAAAATGCTCCGTCGGTGGTGCTTTTTCTGTCATCTACATCTCCTGCCCAATCTGCATCTATGTATGCACATAAATCAAAATTTTCATCTTTAGGATACCATAAACCAAGATTTGTTGTGCCTTGTAGGTACCAAAAAATCCTTTTTACTATTAATTCATGATTTTCCTTAGGATTATTTTGAAATATTGAAACTGTTGTTCACCAAAATTGATAACCCAAGAACACCTGCAAATCTATCTATGAGATAGCCAACCTCAATCAATGAAACACTTCAGGGCTTGGACAACATAACACAGGATCCTAATGATCCTCCTGCACTTCAGGTTTTGCTAGACCTAGGGGGGGACACCCTTTGATGCATTAAATACAACGATTACAGACACATAACTGCATCAACAATAAGCAGATAGATCTTTCCACAAACTCACCAAATATAGAAACACACTATAGATTGGCTAGATCTGTATAAATCATAAATGAAAACAGAGCTTGGAATGAGAAGAACACACCCCTAAACATAAAGGGAAATAGGTTTGTCTTTAATTTGAATTAATCAGAAACTATCCCCAAATCTGCAAGACCAATGCCTTGTTCATTAGGCAATAGAGTCACACATAGAACTATAAATGTGCATCCTAGTCACAAATTGGTTCTCCTTAAATGATATTCCTGCATTAACACCTTATACTAATGCATTACTCAATTTATTCATAGAATTATCAGATCTGGGACACATATTTCATTTATTCATGATTGATTACAGAGTTTAAAACCTTCATTGAAGGATACCCACAAGCAATCACACAACCTCCTTGAAATTGACAAATTTCATCGTCCTTGAGGATTAAATTCATAATAATGAAATACTTACATAGAGACAATACTGTGGGAATTTTACTCATGCCTGACACAAGTAAGACCTGCAACTAGAAAACCACATCTACAACACTGCATTGCAATCTCTATACCCTGAAAAGATCCAAAGAATTGTACACATTTGGGTCAAGATATTTAGAAAATAGAAAGCATGAAAACTGGAGCACTTCCTCCAAAATTTTGGAACCCTTACAATTAAGAAGAATTGGGAATAAGAAGAGGAGGGAAAAATATCAGATCTACCAAAACATGCCAAGTGTCCCTTTTCCATAACTGCAAGAATATCTCATTTTCTTCCCATGGAAACTGCTCTTGAAATATCCCATATTTTTTAAAACAAACTTCAGAACTATATTCCTCATTCTGAGAGCTTTCCGATGATATATAATACTTCTACATTTGGCCAAAAATTATACCCTGGGTGAATTAATCTTGAACAACAGACCATCATTTAAATTTTTCGAATTTTCTCTATAGTTTCAACTATATCATTTAATTTTAATTTTTCACTCTTTTTTGGCCTGACGCCTTGTCACGTGGTGACCTCTGATTGGTCGATGGGATCCACCGGGCGCCACCTGGCATGATAAGGTGAAGAGTAAGACATGATTATTCCATGACTAGTACAAAATCTAACAAACTCTTCTGACCTGAAACTCATAGCATTGTCCATTACTAATTTTGCAGGTATTCCAAATCTAGTTATAACATTGTCCATTAGGAAGTCAATGACAACTTTACTTGTAGCTCTTCTTGTGGGAATAGCTTCAATCCATTTAGTAAAATAGTCAATGGCTACTATGATCCATCTATGACCTCTTCCTAATCTCTCAACAATCTCTCCAATAAAATCAATGCCCTATTAGACAAAAGGGGCTTCCACTGTGACTGGATTTAGGGGTAAAGCTCCTTCATACTTCAATTTGGATGAAAATTTCTGACATGGGTCACATTTTTGGACATGTTCATGAGCATCCTTGAATAAGGTAGGCCAATAGTAACCAGCCTGGATTATCTTACCAACAGTTGTCTTAGCAGAGTAATGGCCTCCATATACTCCGTCATGCATTTCAATCAACACCCTTTTAGCCTAGAATTCATCCAAACACATTAGCAGTTCTCCATCTCTTTTTCTCCAAAATAGATCACCTTGAATGAGAACATATATTTGTGACTTGAGTTTCAGAGTCCTTCTAAAAATGTAGCATCTCTTAAGAATCAGACTATCTCTGAATACCAAGGTTGCCTTTCAATACTAGTGACTGAAGTACTTTTGATTTCAACATTATGTATCTCAACATTCAGAAGATTAGATTCAGTCATGAGCTTGGCCAGACCTAAGCCTCTCTCCAATTTGGTGATCTTTATTTCCAAGTCAAATTCTTGGATTCTATTAATCCTTCTACACCTTTTTCTTGTAACCTCAGATTGGGATAAAATATCCTTGACTGCAGCATGTGGGACATAAGCAGTTATTTGTGCATTCACAAGGTATGGCCTAAAAGCTTTGACAACTTTAACTAAAGCATAAGCCTATTTCTCCATGGTTTCATACTTCAATTATGCTACTTGCAAATACTTTCTATAAAAGGCTATGGGATGTTCATATCCCTCATTATCTTTTTGTAACAACATTGCAGCTATTGTATGGTATGAAGCAAAAGAGAATAGAGAAAAGGGCTTACTGTAATCAGGAGATTTCAGCATTGGCGCTTCCTGAATGGCCCTTTTAATTTCAGCAAAAGCCTTTGAGGCTTCTTGATCCCAACAAAACTTGGTATCCTTCTTGAGCAACTTGACAATGGGTTTCACTATCTTTGCAAAATTTGCAATGAATCTTCTGACAAAATTGACCTTACCCCAAAATGATTGAATACCTTTAACATTCTTTGGTTCAGGCACTTTGTTTATTGCTTCAATTCTTTCAGGGTCTATTCTTACCCCTTCCTTGGAAACAATATGCCCCAATAATTTTCCTTCGGTGACCCCAAAATGACACTTCTTGGGATTTAATGACACACCAAATTCCAAAGCTTTATTGAACACCTTTTCCAAATGTCCACAATGATCATTGTCCTTTCCAGAGAAACAAGTTAGATCATCTTGATAAACCACCATGATGATATTGATGAATTCTTTGAAGGCTACATCCATAGCTCTCTGAAATGTAGCTCCAACATTTTTTAATCCAAATGACATTCTTACATAGACATATGTTCCCCATGGAGTAGTGAAAGCAGTTTTGAACTGTCCAGATTCTCTCACTGACACCTGATTGTATCTTGAAAAACCATCCATCATGGACAAAAGATCACAGCCTGTTACTCTCTGCAACATAGCTTCCATATTGGGGGAAGAGTTTTGTCTTTTAAAGAAGCAACATTCAAATTTCTAAAATCCACACACAATCTAATGTCTCCATTTTTCTTTCTTACTAGGACCAAATTGGAGACCCATGAAGAATGTCTTATGGGTTTGATAATCCCCCCTTCTCTTAACTTAGTTAATTCTTGCTGCATCTTAGTTTCCAATAGGGGATTAATAGGTCTCTTCTTCTATCTGAAAGGCTTAGCATCTGGAAGTAAAGGAGCTTCATGCTGAAAAAGGTCTTGTCTATAAACCTTTAGGTCTTCATAAGACCAAGCAAAAACATGTTTATATCTTTTCAATAAATTAATAGGATTAGTTCTGACATGAGGGGGTAATTTCTTCCCAATGTATACTAACTTAGGGGATGATTCAGTCCCCAGGTTTACCTCCTCCAACTCTTCTAACTTAGTGGTAGACTGTTGATGTAAGTGACTGTTATTGTAACTGAACATACTCTCTAGCTCTACCAACCCCTTAGGTATCTCATTTGTTTCCAACTGGACCAAGTCATTTCCAAACACTGTTTCCTTATTGTCAACCACCTCCACCAATGCATTGCAATCAATCTTTTGTCCATCATAATCATCAACACATTGAATGAGCCTAAGAATATCTTCATCATCAGTAAAAACTTGCCAATTATACACATTATCAAGGACGGCAAGCCTAGATTTTATTTCCGCAGTGGAGATGTCGGTTAGTGTTACATCATTATTTTTCAATGCAACATTAGCTAGAAATTTTGCCATAATATTCTTTGATCTCTCTATCCAATTAATAGAAAATGCACTAAAATGCTCAATAACATCCCAAACTGCATGTTTATACCTCTTTAATCTATCATTTTTGGATGCATATTTGGATCTTACCTGAGAGACAACCAATTCTGAGTCCCCTAAAACTTTCAACAGCTAGATTCCATGCCTTTTTGTAACTTCAAGCCCCAATAACAGGGCTTCATACTCTATAGTATTATTTGTGCACTAGAAAGCCAGTAAGAAAGAATACTTAAAAGTTATACCTAATGGAGATACAAAAAGAACTCCTACTCCAGATCCTGCTTTGGAGCAAGCTCCATCAAAATACATCTACCATAAACCATGTTGTTGTGATTCTAGTTCAACTACAACGGGGTCAGTATTCTTCAACTGAGGTAAAATTGGTTGTAGTTTGAAATTATCAAGGTCCACATCAATCATACAATTGAGCATACTAGGATCTATATTTTCAATTACCTTAGGAGCATGTGGTTCTCTGTACAACTTGATCTGATTCCCATTGATTGGAATGGTGGCATAAGATAAATCCAGTTGAACATTTCCTCCTACTGCTGCTACCCACTACCTGGACAACAACATACCATAATAGGGTTTAGTGTCAGTAACAATGATGTCCATTTTATAAGTTGCCTCAGCGAATGTTGCTATTTTTACTTCAACATCTCTCATTGTTCCTATCACAAGTACTTCCCTGTTATCCATAGCATAGCATTTTCCATAGACAGTGGTTACTGACAGTCCTAATTCTTTCATAGCACCATAGGGCATTACATTAGCAACAGCTCCTGAATCTATCATGCAATTTTTTATCAGCTGGTTATTTACTAACAAAGTAACATAAAAAGGATCTACCTATGAAGGCTCTTGAGTAATAGTGGTTCCAACATAAACCTCTAGGGTTTGGAGTTCCTGATCCTTTCCAATTTTAGCTGAACCGATGGGTAGGACCGTGTCACTGTCAGATACATTAGAAAACAAAGACAAAGTTGCATCCCTATGTTCTTTTATTTTTAGTAATTCTATTAATGGGACAGTAACCTTCATTTGTGTAAGAGCTTGAGCCATGTCAAATGTGGAACTACTGCTTAATTTAGTATTAGCTCTAACTCTTTCTGCCTTAAGCTAACTTGCCCTTTTTGCTATGGCAACTCCTTGTATACCATTGGTATTTTTATCATCTATACTCTTGGGTACATCTTTAACCTGTTCCTTCTTTTCTTGACCAATTTTAGGGAAAGTTGTAGCACTACTTGTTGCCCCCTTTTGAGTAACTTCTTTAATGAACATGGAGCCAGGTTCACCCTGATCAGTGTCCTTCTTGGTGCTCCTTAGGTTGTAATTGTGTTTTGCTTTAGCAATAACATCTTTGGTGAGATTTTTAACTTCTTCCTCACTAGGCCTTCTAAGATGAACTTCTTCATCTTCAATTGTTACCACATTCAAGGTAGGATGCCAGTCCAGTGTTAGTTATCCTTGAACAAACCTTTCATTATCCAACACATCACTATATTCACTTTGTACAGATTCCTCATCACTCTCTATAATAGTCTCAAACATGTTAATGTTAGGCTCAGCTTCTTGTCTCATGGACTCTTCAAGGGCTTGAGCTACTGCACACTGAAGCAGAGAATGTGGCCCATCACAAGAAATACACCAAGGAGTGTTTTCTATATTATGGACATTTTTCCCTTTTAAGGGATCTTGGGTATCCTGATTCTGAGCAATTTTAGGCTTCTCATTTTGGGGTTTGTCATCTTTCCAATTGGTATTATAATGCATGTCATGCAATCTAGGGGGTCTATCTTGCTAGTTATAATGAGGCTTATCATTTTTGTTTGCCTTGATAGTCAGATCCTTCATGGCAATAACCAACTTTTCTATCTTGTCCTCCTCCTTAGCAGCTTTGCTACATTGTTGTTTTGTTTCTTGCCATAACCTACCATCTGTTCTCCTTCCTAACTTCCCAGATGCTTTTCTATTGCTTTCCACATTAATGGCAACCCTAAATGCATCCCTCAAGTTATGTGGATTTTTATCCCTTAAGATATAGGCCATTTTAGAATCAAATGCATTATAATAGGTGTTCAAACACATGTTATCATCTAACCTCATCACCTGATACAATCTATGCATGGCCTTTTGAAATCTAGCATTGAAATCGGTGACCATTTCATTATCAAATTTTCTGATGTTATTAAATTCATTGAGCATGAAGCTCACATTTATTTTGTCACCATATTGTTCTTGAAAGCAATTCTTAAAGTCCTCCCATGACCCAATGCTATTAACTGGAAGACCTCTGTACCAATCTCTTGCATCATCAACCAGGGACTGAACAAACAATTTCATTATGACATCTTCATCCACTATCTCATAATCATTTATTAGGTCCCCAAAAGATTTTAAATGTTCCTCAGCACTAATTGCATTATTCCTGGCAAACTTATGGAGTCTATCCCTTAACTCAGTAGGAACATGGTTGGGATATCCTGGGATCCCATCAAAGAACAATTGTCTATACTGCTCCAAGTTGATAGGTCTCCTTTGAAAAGGGTTAGCAACATTATTGTTTCCCATGTTCATTTTGACTTTTGGAATTGGGGACTAAGATATTTGGCTATGCTGATTGTTCACAGGGATTTGACTAACTGTTGCTATATTAGTAGGCACAATAGGCTGAATTTTAACCGGGGGAAGGGAAATTTGCCGAGGATCAGGCTTACTAAGATCTTCTGATGGAAAAATGATAGGGGGAGCTTTTAGGTAACTAATCTTTCTTTTAACTTCCTGATTCGCTGCTTCCAACTCATCTTTCTCTAGCTCCATTTGTAGATCCTCTTTTTCCTTCCTCATTCTTTCCATCTCTCTCTCATGTGCTGATAGCCTATGAGAAATCTCCTCTATATTTCTAGATCCAGTTCCATCATCCACCCATTTTTGTTTCCCTTTATCAATATTGTTCCTAGGAGGCTGTGAATCACTAAGTACTTCCCTGCTTGGTTGGACTACTGACCTATATGTTGGCTTAGCTTTAGGGATTAGAATTTCTCTGATTACAGGGCCTTCCTCATCACTCTTTTCTTTTTCCTTAGCCAACACTTCAAGATCAGCTATCTGCCTAAGAAGCCTATCTCTCTCCATTAGTTTTGCTTTGACTTCTTTTTCCTTATTTGCTTCCTTTTGGGCTCTTAGGGAGATTAAGTGGTGAACCCTCCTATTTAAATCTTCTATTTCTTGTGACACTTTATCTTCATCAAGGAAATTCTCCTCAGAGTCAGATATATTGACTTGATCTATATCAATCAAGCTAATATTTCCATCAATTGTTCTAGGAACAGAATGTTTGATTGCATTTGAACTAGTCCTATCTCTCATAGACACACTAACATGAGATATATCTTGATTTAAAGTGTGAGCATTATCTATATTTCCAAACAATCCAGAATGGAAACCTAATATATCATGTTTAGATTCTCTGGAAGAAGAATTAGACTTTGCATAAACAGGTCGATCAGGTATCTTACCGATATTATTATTCTTTTGCACCCAAGTAGCATTTGATGGTTCGTGAAGCACTGATCTCTTCTAACCTCTTCATGACTGTTCTGGCAAACCTTCTTGCAAAGTTTCACAAGGATGCTTCTTCATGAATGATCTGGTGTTTTTTCCTCCTTGCATTATGCTTGTCTTCCTTATAGAATTTTATGTATTTCACAAGGACTAGTTCCAAGATAATAGTCGCCACCCACAAGATTATGGGAATTATGAGAACAAGCTTAGAATAAAATGTTGTAAAACCTCAGACCAAATCAAATATCAAAAGAAAATAGTGGGAACTTCCGAAAAGGGACCTCCACACACCACTGCTATATTCACTGAAGCACCAATTGATTCCACAAACACACAATGATTTTTCTTTATAAATCTAAGCACAAATCTGCGTCTGGATCCTTATTGTGACTCTCGCCAGCAAAGTCGCCACTTTTGTTGTTATCAAAATCTGATTCACTTTAAAATCCTTGTAATGATATGATAACTCTGTATGTAGAAGAGAGATTAAAGAGAAAGAAACATTCAGGACAACATATGACAAGGTTTGATTAACCTTCTACACTTCGAACTTATCCAAAGTTTAGGTGGGTATACCTTTGTGAATTGAATTCACACTTTTAAAAGATAAATCCATAGCAAACCAGTCCGAAAACTAGTGGATCTTATCACCTTAAAACTAATTGAAACAAATGAATGAAAATTGTACTCATGTTCAGTATTGATCTACAAGATGCATAGAAGATAACCTTAATAGATATCAGTGCCTTATCCAAGGTCACAAAGTCATCTAAGATCAAACAATACTTCCACAATCAAACATCTCTACATATTCCATCAGTTTGGCTTCTACAGATCCCTATATATGCCTGACACACATAAGAATTTATTCATACCAGACTAAACTATTTTCATCAAAATTCAAAGTATCCCACAAATAATTCATTGGTAAAAATGATTCCTGCGTATTTAATTCCCCTTCTGAAGAGAAAAGCTAAGAAACATATCTACTGAAAGTTGCCTTACAACCCATATTCAAATGAAATAACCCTAGATTATTCAGAATGAAATAGTAAACACTTGCAAACATACTTGAAGACAACACAAAGTTTAAACTCAGAACCAATGGTTTGTGTATTAATATTTCTTTTGAAAGTATTACAAAAACATTCGAATATTCTCCATCAAAAACTTGAAAAAAGCTCAGATAAATTTCTGCAGCATTTTCTTAAAATTCCTTGCAATCCTTTTTTCTACTAGTCCTGGTATCCATTTATAACAATATGGATGCACACATAGCTTTAGACTTTCCTAGGAGAGTTTGTTACAATCATTACTTATTAAGAAGAAGTTACAAAACCTTTTACAAATGCAGTTACAAGTCTCTTTCAACATCTGCGACTTCTTCCTCTTGTTGTTCTGTTGCAACATTTTCTAACTACTCCACATCAAGCACTGCATACTTTCTTGTCCATTCATGATACACCTCATTAGTAGGCCATGCGAAGTTAATTACTCTTGCTTTTGTCTTGGCTAATATTTTCCAAGAATTCCTCATTTTATTGACCTCTGAATTTAGGAAACCATAATGAGATTTGATTTTCTCAATCTCTTCAATTGTTTTGACAAATATGGAGGCATCCTCTGATTTAATAATTCCTTTTATTCTTAGTGACAATTTGGCTTCCAATTCCTTAAGCCATACTTTTTTGTCCTTTAATTGGGTTGGGGTGACAAAACCTCCTGGGAGTAATTCAAAAACTTGATCAGTGTACTCTTTCTTGTACAAGTTGATCTTTCTATCTACATTATCTACTCCTTCTGCCAACTTTACTAAATCCTTTGTCATATCATTGGTGGATTTAATAATAGGGTCAACCCTTGCCTCATCATAGGATACACAAATCAGTTCTATATCCTACTCTCTGGGTCTCCATTTATCAAAAATAGGCATTAAAACAGCCTTATCCCCATTTAACTCATCCCACATTTCCAAAATTTTACTCATGTTGTTATACATTAGTGAATACCCTATGGTGTCAGCAAAACTTAAAATTGTAGCCTTTACCCTCTCTTCATATTTCTTTGCATATATGGCCTGAGCCTGTTTTGAATTCTCCAACTCATGGGGAGTGATCTCAATCAACTGAGAACTAGAAGGTGCTGGAGATGGTGGGAACTCAATAATGGGGCTGGTAGGTGGAGGTCTTGCAAGAGAAGAGGAGATCATCAATGTTGAGGCCTCACCTTGATGGTATTGTCCTACCAACTAGCTTTGTAGCTTGGAAATGATGCTATCTTTACCCCTTACCTCTTCCTTGGCACTGTTGTAAGCTTTCAAAATTGTCTCCAACTTAACTTGGAGATCTGCCTTTTCCTTAGCCTCTCTTTCTACTACTGCAACACTAAACTTTGTTGTCTCTAGCACAGTGCTAGCAGCTTCCACTACCCCAGTGCTCTGCACTCTTTTCACTATCATTCCTCCAAGGTAACTTGACCCTGGGGTGTCCTTATTCCTCTTATTTTCATCTCTTTTAAGAAACCACATGACTAGTGCAACAATATCTTTGCTGAAAGTGACTCCCTCCATAGGTTTGGTCTCTTTTCTTATTGCCTCTAAAACCTAGGCATCTGCTATGTCCCATTCGGGGAGAATGAGTACCCCAACCTGTGCTACCATGTCTCTTCCCTATTCGGGAGTGATGGTCTTAAACTCATCAACCATTTCTTGCTTTATCTCTTCCTCCACCATAGTTGGATCTTTGTGGGGCTGCTCACCTTTCCTCTTTTCACACCTAGCATTAAATTTATCAATATTCTGCTTCCACACAAATTGCATGAAAGCTCCTGATGTGACAAAATTATTGTTAGCCAAGAAATCATCATTGGCTTGCTTGATCTCGGGATCCCACTCCTAGCCTTTGAACTCATTAGTAGTAATGTTCATCTCAGTAGTAAGGGGATCTTTTGGCATTCCCTCTTCTACTTCATCATATGTGTATGCTATCTCTCCAAGACTGCCAAACTATAACAGTTTCTTAGCTGCTGCCTGCTCATCTCCTATATGAATAGGGGATTGACATGGGGAATACAAGGGTTCATCAGATTGTAATTCCTTTCCCACTCTTTGTTTCTTTGGGCTATCTTGAATATCAATGACATCCTATATATTCCTCTTTCCTTTTGAGGTAGAGGGCTCCCCTGTTGTAGGCATCAACACACTGTAGTTGGACTTCTTATGCAACATGTAATCACCAAGAAGGATTGCTCTGGCAGATGCAGACCTATTTAGAACCAGTCTTGCCTTTTCAGGGTTGTTCTTAATTACAACCTCCCTCTTTTCTTTCAATGTTTGCATCACATCCTCAAAACAAAGAATTAAGAACTTTATCTTCTCTTCAAAGGGGTGAAAGCTAGACAAAGGGTCATAGCTAGTGTCAAATTGGTGCACAAAGTCTAAAGCCTTTTTGTAGGCCACCCACTTTTCTTTTCTCAGCTCTTGCTCATCTAAGTCAAACTCATTTCTAATGAGATCTTCAGGAAATTGGAATTGGTGGGGTCTACCTCTGCATATTGCCCTCTTTCTGAACATTTCGTTGAAGAAATATTTAGGGTTGGCACATCGGGATACTATAGTTGACAAATGATACGGTTGAAGGAAATCTTCAAAACACTTCCAACCTCCTTTAATTATCACAAATTGATGTGCTATGGTAACTATAGGGAAAATGGTCCCTTTACCTCTGCCTATTAACTCTGCCTCTTGCACACTACCAATTTGTCTGAGGATCTCTATAATTCCCACTTTAAGAGGGACCTGATAGGGCAACAAAAATGGAGTACCTTTGAAACCATATACTCTGAAAAATTTGGAGACAGGGTATAAGTAAATATCACCCCAATTGTGGACAATTTTAACATTCTCAGCAAACTCTTTTGGCCTAATGAATTCTAAGAGAACCTTAGGGACTCTTGGATTCTCTGAACAGATAAGAGTCCTAATCTTAGATGCAAAACATTTATCAAACTTTAAGAAGCTCGCATCTTCTCTGTCTCATGATAGCATTGTACTCCATAACTGCGCTGACATCTTCTCTCCATCTTTCTCTTTCACAATATCCATTCCACTTGCAAAATAGTCACCACCCTTGAACAAAAATAAATGCATAAGGAGGGAGTACCATCCAAAAGGCCTATCCACTTTCCCATTCTTTATTCCTATCAATCCTTCATGGATGGCATCAGTGATATAGGAAGCATAGTCAAAAGTCACTGCCAAAGAAGGGTTCAAAATTTGAGAAATCATTAACATATAATGAGTTGGCATATTTTCCTTAGCATCTTCTCCTAAAATTTGGCAGAGTGACCAGTACAATCCTTTGGCCCTAAGGGTAAACATATTTAAAGAAAAAGGCTCCTCAGTGTTAGGTCCTACAACTGTTAACCCGCCTATCTTCACAAAGAATTCTTTGAGAGGCCCATTTCTAAGGTGATTCCTCTGCACATTGTAAACCTAAGCTAGTGATTTAAAATTAATAGGCTCTAGAAAATTGGTAAACTCACTAAGCCCAAAAGCATTTCTGAACTCCTCATTATTTATTTCAATGAGGGTTTTCCCACTTATATCCTTAACACTTCTTGTGATTGGGTCATAGTTGTGTGCGATCTGAGTTAGGAGATCCACATCCATGAATACTCCAGGGACCACCAATTTGCCTACATCCAGCTCCCAGATACTATTAATTAGTGTTGGGGAGTTTCTCATACCAAACCCAACTTTAAATAATCCCAACCCAGACAACCCAATTTGAGGGTCTCTTAGCCAGTTGCCTTTGTCATACAATCCCTCTCCTATTTTTAAGCGAGGAGCTCTTGGCACTAGTTCTTTTACCTTTGCTACCACATTAGTTGACATTGTCAACTATTCTAGGAAATCATCATAGATAGCCCTCTCTTGGTAATTAACCTTTCCTGAGAATTCTCTTTTAGGTGCCATCTTAAAAACTATGCAAGTAATTTAACTACTACCCCCAACTGTTCTGTGACAAATCAAGACCCCAATTAAAACACACTGTTAAGTAATTGCCAAATAGGAGTACAAGACAACCTGTTTTTTGCTTGAAGAAATCTGCTCTGCAATTGAAGAAATTTGCTCTGCAAGTGAAGAAATTTTCTCTACAACCGCTTCTCTACAACAACTTTTCAAAATGATGCCTTCATTCAATTGATCCGAGATCATATACGGTAGTTAGGCTCTTAACTGCGACATTGATACCGCATGCTTTGGTCATCCTTTCAGAATTGAATTCATAGAAGAATTCAAAATTTTTGCTCCAACGGGTCACAACATGCTTGTATATTTTCTTTTTGCTCTTTTGCCATTTCGCAGAGCATAACATTCTAGCAATTTTGCCAAACGAAATCATGCCAGCCGTCCGATCAAATGAGACTTGATTGGTCTTTACACTATTTTAACCTCTTTGCCTGTGCATCAGGCCCTACCTCCTTTTTGCCATTTTGCAAGCTTTATCTCGCGAGCACTTTCCTTTCGGGAAGCTATGCCAAGCATTAGGCGGAATTCTAACTGCCCGGCCTTTAACTCCTACTGGGACCATCAACTTTTTCACTAACCGCGCCGTATCCTGACGGCTAACAGTTTTTTGCTATTTCACAGAGGTTAATCCGCTTACATCTTTGGGCCACAAAACAACGCGAAGCATTGGATTAGTCTTGAGATGACCATCTTTTAGGTGAGACCTTTATCCAGACATTGTTTACCCTACTTGTTCACTAGTTAACAAGTGCCACATGGCATTTGGCCATTAGCCCTAGAAAACTCTTTGGGTTTAGTTCAGAGTCAACCACGTGTCTTACTTCCTGCATAACCACTGGTTACACCTTGGTGGGCCCTTAATCACCTTTTGAAACTATGTGTCAATCAACACATCACCATCAAGCTTTACCAGAAGTAACAACTGTCATTCCACGTCATGCCGAGAGGAACCTCTTTTTCTCTCTCACCATTTCACGGGCCTTAATCCTCAGTTGATTTGCAGCCACGAAGCAACGAGATCCCTTGGATCAAAATAGAGTTGATCTCCTTTTATCTTTATGCTTTATCTATTCTTCGGGCCCACTAGCTCTTTCACCATTTTGCAAGCCTTAAAACACCAGCACCTTACCTTCATGAATTCACGTGAGCTGTTAGATCATATCAAACTTTCTTGATTCTTAACAACCTACTTGAATCCGGCCTACGTGGGTCGTCTGACTTAGCGTTATCCACCTGGTGTCTAGTCACTCCCGAACTGACATGTCAACCTTTTATTCGTTGAGAGGAAACATCGGGATCCACTCTATCCTTGCCACCTATATCTACCAGGTCACTTCTTATCCCATAGCATGACTCATCTTCTTGGACCCACCCGTTAGTCCTTAAATCCAATCCACTGACCACTTTGATTTTTGACCACGTGTCATTAACTTATTTGCCATCTCAACTAGCTAGACTGCTTTCTTGGAACACCATGTCATTTCGTTGTTTTGCGAAAGCTATCTTTCGAGCATCTTTCTCCTATGAAACTGCACTAGCCATTAGATCTTTGAGAACCTGCGCATCTATTATGCTTCTTATAAACCTCTTTTGCCCAGGCCAAAAAACCTTTTGCTGTTTCACAGAGCATAACATGTGAGCATCTATCAGCCATGAAACAACGCGAGCCGTTGATTTCTTTTAAACTTGATCGCCTTTTAGCCATGGAAAAGTCTTCACCATTGGGTCCCGCCAAACCTTTTCGCCATTTTGCGAAAGATAACTTACTCACTTGTTTCAGCTGCAAATCAACACCAGCCGTTAGATCTTGAGCAAGATGGAGTCTCGTTAAACCAGATCCAATGCACACAACCGAACATGCTTTTTCCTTTCGCTATTTTGCATAGCTTAACACACCCGCAACTTTGCCTAATGAAATAGTGAAAGTCATAGATTCATCTAGAAGTTGCACGACACTTACTGGACCCGACAACATTAGAAGGAAAAAGGCATAAGGCGTAGATTTTTCACAATTATTTAACAACCACCTCAGCAAATAACAAGGGGGGACACTTCACACGACCCCAAGACCCATTACTTAAGTGAATAAAGTAATGCAAGAATAGAAACCAGAGGGTTTTGATCAAACATTTGAGCAATTTAAAACTAAAACCCTTAACCCTTAAAGACTTAAAATAAATTTGAAGCAATTAATAGCATACCTGACTCAAAATTTCAAAAACCTAACCAATCATGGGAAAAGAAAACCCATTTCTTTAACACTAATAACATGGGGTCCACTTGTCGCCGCTCAGTCAGCCTCCTTGGTTGCCTTGGGAAGTGTGCCCATGCACGTGGGCTCCACCTTGGGCGCCCAACGGGCACCGTCCATCAAAAGCCTTGAGGCTTTGACATATTACTTGTGTGGAGATTTGTATTTAAATATCAAAATATCCTTTTCCCAGCGAATGTCGGACAAATAGTTTTAGCTTGGAACTTCATTTTTGAAGCTTTCTCTGCAACTTTAATGGCGCTTTTGTCATTTTATTTTACTTGGAACATTTGATGCAAGAGTTTTAATCCTTTACCCTGCCACGTAGAGGAGAGACACGCAAAAAAGGGGAGGTTATGGCTTTATAACAGCCAATTGCATTTGATTTAAACTTCATCGCTGAAAGGAGCATCTGGAGATCTTCATTTACTTTAACCCCCACCACTCTCCATTGGCTTCCACACAGGGAGGCAATTTACATTTGCTTTGGCGATTTATGCCTTCCTCAAGACATCACATAGGAGGAGGCAATGGTTTTGTTATGTTTTACACCTACCAAATGTCTTCGTTGAAAAACTTGCTGCTGTATAACCCACACAAAGGGCGAGCACATGAGGAGGTTTGAATGGAATTGAAATTGTCATTTGTTAAAGCTGCTTGCATTAACTCTCCAATACTCCATGCAAAGGGGAGGATTTGCTTCTGAATTTCTGAACTTTTCATTCCAGGGAGTATGCTGGCCAAACATCACGTGGAGCTTGCTTTGTTAGAATGGTTTTAATTGCTACTCCCTTATCTCCATGTCACATTAACCTACTCTGCAAACCTTCCAACACACCACGTGAGCACTTGAGATGTGCAGGTCGTGGGGGAAGGATACCAACATTTTGTTTGCATTTGCTTGAAACTATCAATGCCCAACCACTGATTTTCCTCCTCTCATGTTGCATTAATTTGGAGTTTAAAAAAAAAATGTCTCGCCAATCATCACGTGAGAGGAAGCCAACAAGGGTTACAGATTTGTCATTACATCTGCCAATTGAATTCTTCTGGAGATGACTGCTACAATCTGGGTGCTATGATTTGGTGTCTTTTGACAAAGATTTGACAACTTACTAATCAATGCCATTGCTTGGGACTCTTACCATAAAAACTATCCTAAGTCAATAGTCATTTATTTTCAAGGCTTTGGTGTTGTTCATACTAAAACTATCCTATAGATTCACTATTCTTTTGGTCAAAATCTAGCTTCTATTTGATGGTTTGAAAGGACTGTGAAGGGCTTGTAGAAATACAAGACATGATCTCCTTCATTTGAGCTACATTGTTAAACCTCGAATTCACAATGTCTTTTACCTTGAATCTTCAATGGCTGCTACCCATATGAACTTTACTTGATTGTGACTTGTGAATTGCATCATTATTTGAATATTCTGAAATTCCCCCAGTAAGCAAAAATCACCATTAAAAACAATGCATGGGCATAGGCCAGGTCGGACCCCAAAGTGGGTCCGACTAAATTTTTTTTTGTTTTCATGCAACTGACCTCTGGAATATCTCAGGAACCTTAAACTTACCTTTGGAAATGATCGGCATCGTTTTCGCATCATCAGACTGAATTTTGCAACCTTCAGGCGATTACGCCACATTTTCGCATTTAATCACGAAGACATAATTTTCAAAATGGTCAAAGCACCTTTTTGGACCTCGCCATCTGACAGGTATGTACTCTAATATACAAGCATGAACACTGCCAAGTGGTTTCTCACGATGAGTCCCGAGCGAAGAGATATTAATTGGTGAAAATGACCAACTAGCTTTGTCGACACTACGGACCTAATGAAGTCAATGTTCTGGCAACACATGATGCCTTTCCTAAAAATATCAAACGACCTCCGTAGGCCCTCAGATTTGAAACATAGGTACCTTGAAGTACATACTAAAACTTTGAATTCTCAGTTCGACCAAAAGCCCGACTGGATGCAAATGGTGCGCTCATAAAAATAGCTACTTTAATTGATATAGCATTGAAAGTATGTATAACTGAAAACGATGGTTAAATGAACCCTTTTGAAAACTGATCAAATGGATTGGCAAAGGCTTTAAAATTGAAACATAGCTTGTCATTTATACCAGCATTAACCTGGAAGAAACATTTTGGCATGACACTCACTGAGGCAACTTTTACACTTGGGCAAAATAGGGCTCCGACTAGTTGTCGAAACAGGGACTTGTCAAACCACACAAACTGCAAATGGATTGATCTTCAAAAACTGAGCAGATGGATTCATTAGGACCTAAAATTTTACAAGATAACTCACATATATGCATAAAATTTAATCCATTTTGAAATTCTCCATGGCAATCAACATGGCAAAATATATAAACACGCAAAGTAAGCTACTCAATAAAAACTGGATTTGTGCCTAAGATGCACTTTCAACTCACCTCTTGAAATGGGTACCTCATAAACTGATCCAAATTGAATTCTGAAAGTTGCACATCACTGCATAGGCCAAATGAAAGGTGTACAACAAGTTTCCCAAGCCTTACCCTCTGAAAATCAACTGGTTCCATTTTACCCTCTCACAAACTAGGGCATTCAAACTGACTTATTTGGAAATGCAAAGCAAAAATTTGAATTGGGCCTCAAAAATTGACTCAATTTAATGAGTCCCAATAGTGGCTTTGACTGGGGATGGTTGATTGCTAGATCAACACAAGAATCTAGAATCTATGGTTAAGCAGACCACCCAAAAAATGGATCACTCTTCTTCTCAGATACAAAGGGCTCCTTATTCAACCCAAACAACAGGGCACTTTATTGAAAACAATACAACTGCAGAAAGCAACTGTACAAAATACACAACTTATAAATGGCCCTGGGCCATTAAAATTGAAATCAATTCTTACCTCTTTCAAACACATGATTTTCGTTTCCACAAATCAAAGGTAAGCTGAAATCATCATTCACATCTGCCTGTTCAAAAACACTTCCACTTCTAATCAGCTGATCACATAAAACATAATCATCAGCATGTTCATAATCAATCAATCTTTGAAAACCAAACGAATGCTGAAAGGGCTGATTACTAGGTGACATAAGAGTGCCATACTCTTTACCATTCTTTCCTAGCTGAAATGAAAAGTAATCCGACTCCCTCTGAAAGTTGGGAATATCAGACAAATCCTTATTGCTAGTTTGCTAAAATAATAAACACTCTTTCACAATAATATCCTACAAACTAGAGAGGAAAACTTCCTCATAACATGACTGCACTTCAACTTGCTGATCACAAAAACTATCAGCATTTTGCACACATGAAAATACATGATTTTTACTTGCCATTGGCTCATTCCCTCCTTGCAAATCTGAGAAAAACACCTCAGATTTGTCATGTCTTTGAAAAGGTAGATCCACATAATGCATATCAAAGCCAGAGTTCATATCAACATATGAATCTACATCACCATACCTATCAACCATATATGCATTATCATTTTGTCTATCAAACATAGGAAGAGAATCAACATCATATGTATCATTTTTTACACCCTCAAAAACATTATTAGTATCAAAACATATACTGAATGGGTATGAAAGATTGGGCACATTTTTGAATCCATATCTCTGAAAATCAGCAGCTAAGAGTTCTGAAATTTGCTCACTACATAGTGAACCTCCTTCATTTTCATTTTCCTTGGCTTCATCCTTTGAGATGTAAACATTGTCCCAATCTGATAAAGGTATTGGATCTGCAGTTCTCATGTCTCTATGCACATTTATTTCATCATCACAACAACTTGCATCTGCATCATATCCTTGATCACACTACTCATAATGTGTTGCTACATGTTGCAACATAGTTTCACAACTTTGTTTGCCAACATTTTGTGGATTGAAATCAACAACAAGGTGATCTACATCATTAGCATCTGAAACCTCAACGGGCTCACGATTAGTTCAACAATTACTGTTCTCACAAATTTCTTCTCGCTCTGAATACACATCTAAACTGTCATACTGAGAATAATCACATTCAACATCATAGGAGGTACATCCACTCAGGGTCTCATCTCCTTCATTATTTTTAATCTTGTGTATATTTTCAGATTGAATTCTTTCAATCATATCTATCCATTCTTTAATACATTCAACGCATTCTTCTCTGAAGGCAGTAGACCAATTAACTGAGTCAGGCTCATAAAGCTCTAAGAATAACTCAATCAAAATAGATTCATGGGGTCTAGCATTAGCTGAAAGCCCATTTGATGTAGCTAAAAATCTTGCATAGAAAACATATGATGATTCTTCTTTTTTTCTTGTCCCTACTTTCCTTTTTAATAACCAGACAAATCTCTCTTGGATCATTTGAAGACATATTATAATTTCTCTATTGATCTCTTTCAGACTTGACAAAGGATTCTTGGATCTAGGAACAACATCTAGATCCATCAGTTTTATAGCATTCACTAAACCATTATCATGCATCTTACTATTTTATAAATTATGTTAAAACCTTGTAGTCATTAACTTCAAAACTACATACTTCTTTGATCATTTAACTGAAATTTATTTCAAAAACATGAAGTATGCATACTGTAAATTTATTTTCCTTTTAACGGCGACTTTTTCACCTCATAAGGAACATGAATTATCTCATTAATACTTTGACGAATACCTGGAGAAAAATTTGTTGCTGCTGTTCTCTTCACTTCTAACTGGAAATTTGAAGAACTCCTCCAAATCTCAAATTCGTTTTTATAGAGTTGCCACCTCCCTGAAGAGGAATAAAATTAAAAACCACTGATGTACACTCTAAAACACTTTCAGATTTCTGGGTCTCACTACACACAACAAAGTCACATAATATTTTCCAATTTTTCATAGCAACAAGAGTTTCCAGGATACACACTTTCAAATCTGAAAATGAATTTCAGATTTGTACACTTCTAAGACTCTTCCCCAAATGAATTTTGGCACAACTCTGGGATTCGATTCAACATGAATTATTACAACACTTCCCCAGCAGAGTCACCATTTTTGTTGTTCACCAAAAGTGATAACCCAAGAACACCTGCAAATCTATCTATGAGATAGCCAACCTCAATCAATGAAACACTTTAGGGATTGGACAACATAACATAGGATCCTAATGATCCTCCTACACTTCAGGTTCTACTAGGCCTAGGGGGGGACACCCTTTAATGCATTAAATACAATGATTACAGACACATAACTGCATCAACAATAAGTAGATAGATCATTCCACAAACTCACCAAATCTAGAAACACACTACGGATTGGTTAGATCTGTATAAATCATAAATGAAAACAGATCTTGGAATGAGAAGAACACACCCCTAAACATAAAGGGAAATAGATTTGTCTTTAATTTGAATTAATCTGAAACTATCCCCAAATCTGCAAGACCAATGCCTTGTTCATTGGGCAACAGAGTCACACACAGAACTGTAAATATGCATCCTAGTCACAAATTGGTTCTCCTTAAATGATATTCCTACATTAACACCTTATACTAATGCATTACTCAATTTATTCACAGAATTATCAGATCTAGGACACATATTTCATTTATTCATGACTGATTACAGAGTTTAAAACCTTCATTGAAGGATACCCACAAGCAATCACACAACCTCCTTGAAATTGACAAATTTCATCCTCCTTGAGGATTAAATTCATAATAATGAAATACTTACACAAAGACAATACTGTGGGAATTTTACTCATGCCTGACACAAGTAAGACCTGCAACTAGAAAACCACATCTACAACACTTCACTGCAATCTCTATACCTTGAAAAGATCCATAGAATTGTACACATCTGGGTCAAGATATTTAGAAAATGGAAACCATGAAAACTAGAGCACTTCCTCCAAAATTTTGGAACCCTTACAATTGAGAAGAATTGCGAATAAGAAGAGGAGGGAAAAATATCAGATCTACCAGAACATGCCAAGTGTCCCTTTTTCATAACTGCAAGAATATCTCATTTTTTTTCCCATGGAAGCTTCTCTTTAAATATCCCATATTTGTTAAAACAAACTTCATAACTACATTTCTCATTTTGAGGGCTTTCCGGTGATATATAATACTTCTACATTTGACCAAAAATTAAACCCTAGGCAAATTAATCTTGAACAATAGGCCATCACTTAAATTTTTTGAATTTTCTCTATAGTTTCAACTATATCATTTAATTTTAATTTTTCACTCTTTTTTGGCTTGACGCCTTGTCACATGGTAACCTCTGATTGGTCGATGGGATCCACCGGGCACCACCTGGCATGACACCTCATCTTTTGCCACTTGTCAGTCACATCACCGCCACTGGGCTGCTTGCTTGTACGCCATGTCATTGCCACCTCAGCATCACTGGGCACCACATCATCGCCATTAGACAGGACCCACGAGTTGTCTTTCTACCTAGACCCGCCACCTGGCTTTCGCCATTTCACAATGGCTAACGGGCGAGCAACTTCGGGCTCTGAAATCATGCGAGCCGTTGGATCTTCTTAAACTGCTCGATCTTTACCTCGGTTTTCACGCACGTGGTCTTTTGCCATTTCACAACCCTTAATTGGTGATCATCTTTCTTTCACGAATCCACGTGCATCATCCAATCTCCTGAACCTATAGGGTCTTTAACCATCACTGAGCTTTTCGCCATTTTGCGGACTTTAACCGGTGAGCACCTTTGGCCTGCAAATCAATGCGCTTTGTCGGATCCTCTGCAACCTGCTCACTGGTTAAGCCAATCCTCCTCTGCAAAATTTGCCCGCTTGCCTCAAGATCCGTGCATGTGTGGGGCCCACTTGTTGCCACTCAGTCAACCTCCTTGGTCACCTTGGGAAGTGCACCCATGTGTGTGGGGTCCACCTTGGGCGCCCAATGGGCACTGTCTGTCGAAAGCCTTGAGGCTTTGACATATTACTTGTGTGGAGCTTTGCATTTAAATATCAAAATATCCTTTGCCCAGTGAATGTGGGACAAATAGTTTTAGCCTGGAACTTCATTTTTGAAGCTTTCTCTGCAACTTTAATGGCGCTTTTGTCATTTTCTTTTGCTTGAAACATTTGAGGCAAGATTTTTAATCCTTTACCCTGCCATGTAGAGGAGATACATGCAAAAAAGTGGAGGTTATGGCTTTATACTAGCCAGTTGCATTTGATTTAAACTTCATCGCTGAAAGGAGGATCTAGAGATCTTCATTTACTTTAGGCCCCCCCACTCTCCATTGGTTTCCATGCAGGGAGGCTATTTGCATTTGCTTTGGAGATTTTTGCGTTCCTCAAGACATCACGCAGGAGGAGGCAATGGTTTTGTTATGTTTTACACCTACCAAATGTCTTCATTGAAAAACTTGTTGTTGTATAACCCACACAAAGGGAGAGCACATGAGGAGGTTCGAATGGCATTGAAATTGTCATTTGCTAAAGCTGCTTGCATTAACTCTCCAATACTCCACACAAAGGGGAGGATTTGCTTCTGAATTTCAGAACTTTTCATTGCAGGGAGTGTGCTGGCCAAACATCACGTGGAGCTTGCTTTGTTAGAATGGTTTTAATTGCTGCTCCCTTATCTCCATGTCACATTAACCTACTCTACAAACCTTCCAACACACCACATGAGCACTCAAGATGTTTGGTCGTGGGGGAAGGATACCAACATTTTGTTTGCATTTGCTTGAAACTATCAATCCCCAACCACTGATTTTCCTCCTCTCATGTTGCATTAATTTGGAGTTTTTAAAAAAAATGTCTCACCAATCATCACGTGAGAGGAAGCCAGCAAGGTTTACAGATTTGTCATTACATCTGCCAATTGAATGCTTCTAGAGATGATTGCTACAATCTGGGTGCTATGATTTGGTGTCTTTTGACAAAGATTTGACAACTTACTAATCAATGCCATTGCTTGGGACTCTTACCATAAAAACTATCCTAAGTCAATAGTCATTTATTTTCGAGGCTTTGGTGTTGTTCATACTAAAACTATCCTATAGATTCACTATTCTTTCGGTCAAAATCTAGCTTCTATTTGATGGTTTGAAAGGACTGTGAAGGGCTTGTAGAAATACAAGACATGATCTCCTTCATTTGAGCTACATTGTTAAACCTCGAATTCACAACATCTTTTACCTTGAATCTTCAATGGCTTCTACCCATATGAACTTTACTTGATTGTGACTTGTGAATTGCATCATTATTTGAATATTCTAAAATTCCCCCAGTAAGCAAAAATCGCCATTAAAAACAATGCACGGGCATAGGCCAGGTCGGGCCCCAAAGTGGGTCCGACTAAAAAAAATTTCGTTTTCATGCAACTGACCTCTGGAAATGATCGGGATCATTTTCGGATCATCAAACTAAATTTTGCAACCTTCAGGCGATTATGCCACATTTTCACATTTAATTGCAAAGATGTAATTTTCAAAATGGTCAAAGCACCTTTTTGGACCTTGCCATCTGACAAGTATGTACTCTGATATACAAGCATGAACACTACTAAGCGGTTTCTCAAGATGAGTCCCGAGCGAAGAGATATTAATTGGCCAAAATGACCAACTGGCTTTGTCGACACTGCGGACTTGATGAAGTCAATGTTCTGGCAACATATGATGCCTTTCTTAAAAATATCAAATGAACTCCATAGGCCCTCGGATTTGAAACACAGGTACCTTGAAGTACACACTAAATCTTTGAATTCTCAGTTCTACCAAAAGCCTGTCTGGATGCAAATGGTGCACGCATAAAAATAGCTACTTTAATTGATATAGCACTAAAAGTACGGATAACTAAAAACGATGGTTAAATGAACCCTTTTGAAACCCAATCAAATAGATTGGCAGAGGCTTGAAAATTGAAACATAGCTTGTCATTTATACCAGCATTAACCCAAAAGAAACATTTTGGCATGACACTCACTGAGGAAACTTTTACACTTGTGCAAATTAGGGCCCCGACTAGCTGTTGAAACAGGGACTTGTCAAACCACACAAACTACAAATGGATTGATCTTCAAAAACTGAGCAAATGGATTCATTCAGACCTGAACTTTTGCAAGATAACTCACATTTATGCATAAAATTGAATCCATTTTGAAATTCTCCATTGAAATCAACAGGTCAAAAGATATAAACACCCAAAGTAAGTTACTCAATAAAAACTGCATTTGTGCCTAAGATGCACTTTCAGCTCACCCCTTGAAATGGGTACCTCATAAACTGATCCAAACTAAATTCTGAAAGTTGTACATCACTACATAGGCCAAATGAAAGGTGTACACCAAGTTTCCCAAGCCTTACCCTCTGAAAATCAACCGGTTCCATTTTACCCTCTCACAAACTAGGCCATTCAAATTGACTTATTTGGAAATGCAAAGCAATAGAAACAATACATACTGCATTCATAATATTAGGTCTTGTTTGTGTCAAATACAGTAAACCTCCTATCATAGACTTGTATCTTGTCGGATTAACAGGTGTTGATTCATCCTTCAATGATAGTTTATCAGTTGTAGTCATAGGTGTGCTTACTGGTTTAGAGTTTTCCATGTGAAATTTCTTAAGTAATTCCTTCTTTTTGTGAATATCCATTACGCACTAATCTTGCTTTGTTTCTGATTACCTTACCATTTTCATTAAGTTTATTTTTGAATACCCATTTAGTTCCAATTATAGTTTTGTTTGTAGGTCAGGGAACCAATGTCCATGTGTTATTCTTTTCAATTTGTTCCAATTCATCTTCCATAGCCTTAATCCAATGTTTATCTTCACATGCCTCATTAATAGTTGCTAGTTCAATTTGAGAAATTAGACATACCTCTTCATTTGACAATCTTCCTATAGTCATAACTCCTTGATACTTATTCCCAATTATCTGACTTTTAGAGTGATTCAATATTACATACCTGGGTGTATTCACTTGCTGCCATTCTTCAGTCACTGTGGAATTCTTAGATGATGTCGGTGTGACTAGATTAACATTCTATATCGGTGTACTCATTTTGATTATCTCAACTGTCGGTTCAAACTCCATAGACCTTCTAAACTGTTCATCAATCTTCACATTTACACTTTCAATGATTTTTTGTAATCTCTTATTAAAACATCTATATGCCTTTCTCTTAGATGAATAACCAAGAAATATTCCTTCATCACTTCTAGGATCAAATTTGCCAATATAATCATCTCTCCTAATATAACATTTGCTTCCAAATATTCTGAAATATTTTAGAGTAGGAGTATTACCAAACCATAGTTCATGAGGGGTCTTACCGGTTTCACCTTTGATGTGAACTCTGTTGAATGTATAAATAGTTGTATTGACTGCTTCTCTCCAATACACATGAGGTAGGTTTTCTTCTAATATCATGCTTCTAGCTTCATCCAAAATAGTTATATTCTTCCTTTCCACAACTTCATTTTGTTGGGGTGTCTGAGGTGTTGATAATTGTCTCTGATTCCATTCACTTCACAGAATGTATTAAATTCCTTAGATGTGAATTCACCTCCTTGATCTAATCTCAAACATTTGATTTTCTTACCGGTTTCATTCTCTACCATGACCTTGAATAGTTTGAATTTCCCAAAAGCTTCTGATTTCACCTTGAGAAAAGTAACCCAACACATTCTAGAATAATCATCAATGATTAGCATAAATATCTATCTCCTTGTAAACTTCTAGTTCTTGTTGGACCACATAAATCAGTATGAATTAAGTCAAGAGCATTATTGGATTTTTCTAGAATACTCTTAAAAGTTTCTCTAACTTGCTTTCCAAATTGACATTCCTTACACACCAGATTGTGAGGTTTAATAATCTTAGGTAAATCCCTTACTACCTTAGTTGTACTAATTTTCACAATGCAATCAAAATTTACATGACAAAGTATCTTATGCCATAACCAACTTTCATCAATATGTGCAATCAAGCATGTCTTCTCATTGTTATTCAAATGAAAGATATTACCTCTAGTCTGATTACCAGTTGCAATTTCCAAACCAGTTCTATTCATGATTTTGCATTTACCATTCTTTAATTGTAATTGAAATCCCTTTTCAACTAATTGACCAACACTCAAAAGATTATGTTTCAAGCCTTCAACATAGTAAACATTATCAATATTGTGCTTACCATCAAAAGATAGAGTGCCTTTTCCTCTGATCAAACAAGCGTTTTTAATCCCCAAATATTACTAGACCTCCATTGTATTCCTGAAAGGTTAAGAATTTACTCTTTTCACTAGTTATATGATGTGAACATCCAGAATCAATGATCCATTGATCCTTTTCTTCAATTTTAGCTGCCAGGGCCTGCTCTACCAGTTGATCTTCTATTATTGCAACAAAAGCCAGTCCATTGTCTATCGGTTCCTCATTAGAATCATCAGGAACTCCTTCATCAGTATTGTAACATGATTTGTCTCTATTCTTCTTAAATCTGTATCTTTAATATTCAGGGTTAGGCTTATATGTTCTTTTAGCTTCTTCTTTCAATCTTGCATGTCTGTCAGGACACCTAGATTCCATATGACCAATTTTATTGCAGTTAAAACATTTAAATGGTTCTTTACCTTCATACTTACTTCCAACTGGACCTTTATGCATTTTCCTTGCAAATAGTGCTTCAAGCTCTTCAAGTTCTTCATTCTCTCTTTTGAATTCTTCAAGTTATCTAGCATAGAGTGCTTTCCAATCAAATTTTTCAGATGATGATGATGATACTTCAAATAATGAAGCTTTGGAAGCCAAATCTATCTTAATTGTAGCAATAGGACCAAACTCCTCAATTTCAAAGGCTGAAAGTTTTCCAACCAAAGTATCTCTAGATACTGATGCATTAGGCATTGTTCTCAATTCATTAATATCAGTTACTTTCATTTTGTATATTGGTGGCAATTCTCTTAAAACTTTTGAAACAATTTCATCTTCACTTAAGGATCCTCCACAACATTGTACACCCAAAACAATTTCATTAACTCTTTCCATAAAAGCAGAAATCCTTTCATCTTCTTCCATTTTCAAATTCTCATACCTGACCTGAAAGCATTCTAGTTTTGCAATTTTGATAGTGGTATCACCTTCATTTAATGTCTCCAATTCATCCCAAATAGCTTTAGCAGTAGATCGGTCTGATAATCCCATGATTTGTTGATCTGACAATATGCTCAAAGTGCTTCTCTTTCTTTGCAATCATTCTCCTGATCTTTAGCCAAGGTTGGTGGATTAGGTTGACTCTGTGTAGGACCAACATAGCCATTCTTTGTAACATCCCATATGTCTTTTCCAATGAAATTCAGATGAGTCTCCATTCTGATCTTCCATATACCATAGTTAGTTCCATCAAGCTTCAGATTGTCTTTCCTGAAATAGTTAGTTGCCATAGAATCTCCTCAAGCTGTTAAACTTCTGCAAAAAGAGGACTTAGGATTTGATACCAATTGTTAGGACCCAAAGGCAATAGAGAGGGGGGGGGGTGTGAATCAGTTGACTATTAATTTCAACCCAAATATAACTTAACCAAACTTAATGCATAATAGCGGTAAGACAAACTTAATGTTGGTAGATAGTTTAGAAGTTAATAACAGTACCAGTAATGTTTAATGCATGAAACAAAAGACAAATAGCATCCACAACACATAACACGTATATTTGTACGTGGAAACCCTATAAGGGGAAAAACCATGGTGAGAAACCTTACCCACAATCAGATGATACTACTCCAGATAGTACGTGTGTACAAATGGGGTCTAGACATGCAGAAAGGCCAACTGCCTAGAGCTCACTGCTCAATCACAAAATGGGAGTCACACTGACTACAATTGGATGGTTACATCCAATGATAATGTACTGATCAAAATAGCATCTTCATATGTTGAATTCAGTACTGGTTAAGCTCTGATTGTCTTCTTCATACCTTCCTTGAATCTTCAAATAATGTCTACGTGTATAGCTCTTCTTATATTCGCATATACCTTATTAAAATCCTTTTTCCACAATCCTATTAATGTCACAAATGAGATCTTACATATATACCAAAACCTAAGACCAAATGTGTAGGTTGGCTCACTAAGATATTACAATTAAATCAATTACAAATAAATCAATATGTGATGCATGATGTTAGCTCAATGCATTTACAATAATAACCAATTAGTAAAATATCTCCATAACGTGCCATGCTGATTTGGAATAGATAATGCTTGTCGGTCCATAACCTAGACCTATTTGCCGGTAACAACAAATATGAAAACTCGATTGTACCTATTGGTCTCAAATTTTGATTCCTCTCTTATCTCTTGTAAGAAAATAATAACTCTATCTGCAAATAAAGAGATCAAAGAAAAAGAACCTCAGAGCAACATATGACAAGGTTTCAAGAACCTTCTACACTTTGAACTTATCCAAAGTTCAGGAGGGTATACCTTCTCTGAATAATTTCACACTTTCAAACAAGATCCACAGTAAACCAATGTCCAAAAAGCCAATGGATCTTATCGCCTCAACATAAACTGAAAAAATAAAGAAAAGCTTATGCTCATTTTTAGTATTGATCTTCAAGAGATGCAGAAAGATAACTACAAATGATACCATTGCCTTATCTAGGCTACAGAGTCATCTAAATAAAACAAGGATTCCACAATTAAACATCTCCATACATCTCATCACTTCGGCTTCTATCAACCCCATGCATGCCTGACATACATAAGAGTCCTTCCTTGTTAAACTAAATAGTGTTCATCAAATTCAAAGTCTCTAACAAAATAACCTACTGACAGAGATATTTCTTGCGTATTTAATTCCCCTCCTAAAGAAGAAAGCTAAGAAAAATATCTATAAAGACTGCATTACAATCCATGTTCAATTGAATAACCCTAGATTACCCAAATGAAACCAGTATATTATTGAAATCACACCAGAAGACAACACAAATTCTAGGATCGAAAGTTTATGGTCTGTATATTGATATTCATTTTGAAAAAATCTTACAAAACTCAGAATATTCTCTGTAAACTTAGAAAAACCCAGATATATTTCTACAGAGTTTCTTTAGAAATTCTTGTGATCACTTTTTAACTAGTTTTGGTATCCATTTATAATAGTATGGATGCATACAAGCTTTAGACCTTTTCAGAAAAGTTTGTTACAACAATCTTCTTGTTTCAACAAGAAGTTACAAATATTTTCCATATTCTAACGGCCCCCTTTCACCAGTTATCATTCTGCAACTTCTTCTTGAACTTCTACATCCGGCACCACATATTTTCTTGTCCATTCTTGGTACACGTCATCAGAAGGCCATGAGAAGTTAATAACTTTCCCTCTTGTCTTGGCCAATCTCTTCAAAGAGTTTCTCATTTTATTTACCTCTGAGTTTAGACAGCCATAGTGTGATTTTATCTTCTCTATCTCCTCAATTGTTTGGACAAATAGGGAAGTATCATCAGTGCTAATGATTCCCTTTATCCTTAATGAAAACTTGGCCCCTAATTCATTAAGCGATACTTGTTTGTCCTTCAATTGAGCTTGACTAGAAAAACCCCCAGGAAATAATTCAAATTCCTGCTCAATGTATTCCTTTTTATACAAATTGATCTTCCTCTCTACATTATCTATTCCTTCTGCTAGCTTTGTCAGATCCTTTGTTATGTTATAGGTGGATTTGATAATGGGGTCAGCCCCTGCCTGATCATAGGATACACATATGAGTCCTAGGTTCACCTCCCTAGGCATCCACTTTTCCAAAATGGGCATCAGAATAGCCTTGTCTCTATTGAGTTCATTCCACATATCTAAAACTTTACCCATATTGTTATACACTAGTGAGGATCCTATAGTGTCAGCAAAACTCAAAATTGTGGCCCTCACTCTCTCTTCATATTTATTTACAAATAGGGTTTGAGCCTATTTTAGCTTCTCCAACTCCTGAGGAGTGATCTTAACTGATTGGGAACCAGAAGGTGTAGGAGAAGGTGGGAATTCAATGATAGGGCTAGTAGATGGAGGTTATGCAGGAGAAGAAGCAATCATTAAGGTTGAGGACTCACCTTGATGGTATTGTCCTACCAATTGGCTTTTCAATTTAGCAATAATGGTGTCTCGGCTCATTACCTCTCCTTTGGCATCATTGTAAGCCTTCAAAATTGTCTCCAACTTAGCTTGGAGATTTGACCTTTCCTTTGCTTCCTTCTCTGCCACTGCAACACTGAATTTTACAGTTTCCAAGACTGTGCTAGTAGCTTCCACCACTCCAGTATTTTGCACCCTCTTTACTATCATACCTCCAAGGTAGTTAGACTCTGGGGTATCCTTTCTTTTTTTATTTTCATTTCTTTTCAGAGACCACATAACTAGGGTTGCATCATCCTTGTTGAAGGTTACACCTTCCATAGGCTTGGTCTCTTTCCTGACTACCTCTAAAACAAAGGCATCTGCTATATCCCATTCAAGAAGGATGAGAACACCAACCTTTGCTACCATTTCCCTTCCTTGCTCAGGAGTGATGGTCTTAAATTTAGTGAACATTTCTTGTTTTATTTCTTCCTCCACCATAGCTGCATCCTTGTGAGGCTGCTCATTCTTTCTCTTCTCACACCTGGCATTGAACTTATCAATATTCTGCTTCCACACAAATTGCATGAAAGCTCCTGAGGTAACAAAGTTACTATCAGCTAAGAATTCTTCACTGGCACGTTTAATGGCAGGATCTAGTTCCTTGCCTTTGAACTCATTGGTGGTTATGTCCATCTCAGCATCTTCTGGCTCCTCAGGCATTCCATCCTTTACTTCATCATATGTATAGGCGATCTCCCCTAGACTCCCCAACTGGAACAATTAGTCAGCTGCTGTATGCTCATCTCCTATATAAATGGGGGATTGAGATGGGGAATACAGGGGCTCATTAGTTTGCACTTCCTTTCCCACCCTTTTCTTCTTTGGGGAGTCCTGAATGTCAATGACATCTTGTATTTTCCTCTTCCCTTTTGAAGTAGAAGGCTCCCCTGTTGTTGGCATCAACACACTGTACTTGGATTTTCTATGTAATACATAATCACCAGAAAGGATTGCTTTAACAGATGCAGACCTAGCTAGAACTAGTCTTGCCTTCTCAGGGTTGTTTTTAATCACTACTTCCCTATTCTCTTTTAGTGTTTTCATTACATCTTCAAAGAAAAGAATTAGGAATTTATCCTTTTCCTTAAAGGGGTGAAAACTAGATAAAGGGTCAAAGCTATTGTCAAATTGGTGTATAAAATCAAGAGCCTTCTTGTAGGCCAACCATTTCTCTTTCCTTAGCTCTTGCTCATCCAAATAAAACTCATTTCTAATGTGATCTTCAGGGAATTGGAATTGGTGGGGTCTGCCTTTGCATACTACCCTTTTCCTAAACATACCATTAAAGAAATCTTCAGGGTCAGAAAACCTTGACACTGCAGTGGACAAATGGTATTGTTGAAAGAAATCCTCAAAGCACTTCCATCCACCCTTACTAATCACAAATTGATGTGCTATTGTTACTATAGGGAAAATGTTCCCTTTTCTTCTATTGGATAACTCTACCTCTTGTACACTCCCAATCTGCCTGAGGACCTCTGCAATTCCTATTTTTAGTGGGACCTAATAAGGTAACAAAAAAGGAGTGCCTCTGAAACCGTACACTCTGAAAACTATGGAAACAGGGTACAAGTATATGTCACCCCTATTGTGGACAATTTTGATTTCTTCAGCAAACTCCTTAGGCCTAAGAAACTCCAAAAGAGCTTTAGGGACCCTTGGATTCTCTGAGCATAAGAGAATTTTGATTTTGGATGCAAAGCACTTATCAAACTTTAGGTAGCTGGCATCCTCCCTATCCCATGACAATACCGTTATCCATAGTTGAACTAGCATTTTCTCCCCATCCTTTTCCTTCACTAGATCCATGTCATTATAAAAGTAGTCACCACCCTTGAATAAAAATAGATGCATGAGGAGGGAATACCATCCAAAAGGCCTATCCACCCTACCATTCTTTATCCCTATCAAGCCTTTATGAATTGCATCAGTAATGTAGGGGGCATAATCAAATGTTACTGCCAGAGAAGGATTTAAAATTTGTGCTATCATTAACATGTAATGACTTGGCATGTTCACTTCAGCATCCTCTCCAAAAATCTGGCAGAGTGACTAGTATAATCATTTGGCTCTAAGAGTGAACCAATTTAGGGAGAAAGGCTCCATAGTATTAGGTCCCACAACAGTCAGCCCTCCTATTTTGACAAAAAATTCTTTAAGAGGCCCATTTCTAAGGTTTTTTCTCTGTGCACTGTAGACTTGAGCTAATGATTCAAAATTAATGGGCTCCAAATAATTAGACACCTCGCTGAGCCCAAATACATTTATGAATTCATCATCATTTACTTCAATGAGGGTTTTTCCATTTATATCCCTAACACTTTTGGTAATAGGGTCATAGTTGTGTGCAATCTGAGTTAGGAGATCCACATCCATGAAAACTCTAGGGACCACCAATTTACCTACAACTAACTCCCAGATACTGTTCATTGGGGCAGGGGAGTGTCTCATACCAAATCCAACCTTGAATAGACCCAAACTAGACAACCCTATCTGTGGATCTCTCAGCCAATTGCCCTTGTCATATAATCCTTCTCCTATTCTCAAGCGAGGAGCCTTGGGCACTGATTCCTTAACTTTAGCTGCTACATTTGTGGACATAGACAATTTTCTAGGAAATCATCTCAAATTGCTCTCTCTCCTGGTAATTAACTTTCCTTGTGAAGTCCCTTCTAGGTGCCATCTCAATAATATGCAAGTAATTCAATTACTAAATACAACAATTCTTTAACAGAACAAAACCACAATTCATCAATCTTTCAAGTAATTGGTAAGCAAAATACAAGAAAACCTATTTTCGGCCTAAAGAACTCTACTCTGCATCAACTTTTCTGCAACAACTCTTTGAAATGATACTTACTTTCAATTGATATGAGCATATATACGACAATTGGGTTCTTAACTGCAACATTAACATGACATGCTTCGGCCATCACCTTAGAATTGAACATTTCACTCCAATGGATCATAAAATGTCTATGTTTCTATCACTTTGTTGTTTCACCATTTCATGAAGCCTAAAATCCACACATCTTCATCTAGGGAAATCACGCCAACCGTCAGATCCAATGAAACTTCACGGCCTTTACTTTATTGACTATTCTTCATTTGGTGATGGGCTCAGATCTCTTTCACTATTTCACGAAGGCTAAACATTATGCACATTCGCCCAGTGAAACCGCATGGGCCATCCCATCAAAAGGAACTTGATCGGTCTTTATCCTATTCTATGACTGGCAGTTTACCCCACTAACCATGCACCAAGCCTTGAAGGCTAATGGTTTTCACTATTTCGTGAACGATAATTACCCTGCAACTTCGGTCTGCGAAATGGCACCCACCATCAGATCCTCCTTGAGATACTCGCCTTTTTACAAATCTAACCCATCAGAAGTGGGCCTTCTAAGTCAACACCATCCAACCTGGCAACTAACTGGTAAAAGAAACTGACATGTCAATCATGTATTTGTCAAAAACCTTCCACAGGATCCACTTCGGGACTTCCACATGCATCTGACAAGTTGCCTTTTCATCCGCAGTCTGATCCATCTGTTCTGCCACGAAACTGACCAATGGGCTGCCATGTCACTTCACCATTTTGTGAATGTTAACTCTTGGTCACCTTAGGGCTGCAAAATGGCACTGACCGTCTGATCAAAAAGAACTTGACCGGCCTTTACTTTCAATCTTCACTACCTTGCGGATCCAATTTCCTTTTTGCCACTTTCTAAAGCCTAAAACCCGTGCACCTTTGTCTTGCGAAATAGCGCGAGCCGTCCGATCAAAAGGAACTTGATTGGTCTTTACCTTAGTTAAAACTTGGATGCTGCACCCACTTCCACCTTTCGCCACTTCGCGAATGGTAACTCATGGGCATCTTTGAACTACGAATTCACATGCGCCTTTAGATTAAAAAGAACTTGTGCGATGGTTAGGAAGCCTGATTAAACATTAAAAACTTTAGGAAAGACTTAAGAGAATATATAAAGCATTGCTAGACTGGCCTAGGAAGAAATAAAAAGGGGGAGACACTTCTCACGACAGATGGACCCTTCCTTAAGTGATAAAAGTAACACAAAATTAGAATGAAAGGGTTTTTCTCAAACATAGGAAGGGTTGAAACTTAAACCTTAAACCCTCTTTGGACCTAAAACAATCGGAGGTAACAATGCCCTACCAGATTCAAATTTTCAGACTTTTAGCCAATTATGGGACAAGAATACCCATTTTTTAAATAGTGATAATAGTACTAATAATCAAATCATCAAAACCAAGTGTCCAAACAATGTCTTCGACATAACCAAGTAATCTCCAGATGATAATAGATCATCCTCAATGCTGGTGAACAATATAACTTGTCAGTGGACCAGATACCAATGACTGTGCATAAGTCACTGAGCATGCTGATTAACATAACCAGAGATCTCCAGAAGGATAAGTGTTGACATCAATGACAAAACCAATGCAACACATCCATAATACCAGGAACATTTTCCATCTTTGAATTACAAATGAAATCATCTATCCACCATCTAACCTACACTCAAAATATTATGCTTCAAACCTTCAACATAATAAACATTGTTAGTAGTAGTCTTACCATCCAAAGATATTGTTCATTTGGCTTTAATCCTGCCAGCCTTGTTGTCTCTAAATCTGACTAGTCCACCATCAAATTCTTGCAAAGTCAAGAATTTCCTCGTCACCAGTCATGTGATGTGAGAATCCACTATCTATAACCCATTCATCTTTCTCTTCAATTTTAGTAGCCAGACCTTTCTCCTCAATATGATTTGTATCAATGGCAGGTTCCAGAGAATCATCCTTGATAGAAATAAAGACCCAATCTTTGTCGGAGCTTCCATTACCAAATCCACTCATAGGTTCATCATCATCCTCATCAGTAATACCAAAATCATCATCACCAGCATAGTAATATGGTTTATCCTTATTCCTTCTAAATCAAGGCCTGCTCTGATATTTCAGATTAGGTTTATAATTCATCATAAATCTTTCTTGATTCCTAGCAGCTCTTTCAGGATATCTAGAAGCAAAATGATGAATCTTATTGCATGAAAAACATTTAAAAGGAACTTTTTATTCATACTAACTTCTAACCGATCCTTTAGGGATTCTTCTGGCAATTAGGGCTTCCAACTCTTCAATTTCTATGTCTTCTCTCTCAATCTCCTCCAATTCTTTAGAATATAACTCCTTCCAGTATGTTTTCTTACCAGAGGTAGATGCTTTAAATGTAGTCTCAATTTTAGCAGCACTCTGATCTCCAAGTTCTTCAAGTTCAAAAGTTGTCAACTTCCCAAGTAGTGTATCTCTGGTAGCAGGAGTATTTGACATTGTCTGGAGTTCATTTATTGTAGTAGCCTTCATTTTGTAAGTCGGAGGTAGAAATTTCAAAATCTTTGGAACAACCTCATCCTCATTGACAATTCCACCGCAACATTTGATTCCCATGACAATCTCATTCACTCTATCCATAAAAGAACTTATCTTCTCATCTTCTTCCATATTCAAAGTTTCATATCTCACCCAGTAACCTTCAAGTTTTGTAATCTTTGCTGCTTGGTCACCTTCATAAAGACTTTCAAGCTTCAACTAGATCTGCTTTGCATTTTCCATCTCTATGACATTCAAAAACTTCTCATCTGATAGGGCACTTAACAAAGCTTCTTTCGCTCTGATGTCATTATCAACATTCTTCTATTCATCAGCAGGTACCAAAGTTCCAGAATTAGGATCATGAGGTGTATACCCTTTCCCTATTATCTCCCAAACTTTAGCTCCAAGACATCTCAGATGAATCTTCATTCACTCCATCCATATTTTGTAATTTGTACCATCAAATTTGGGACTCTCCTTCTGGTAGGGGTTAAATGTAGAAGTTGATGCCATCATATCTCCTCAAGCGGTTAAGCTTCTACAGAGAGGACCTTTCTCTAATACCAATTGTTAGAATCTCAGACACCAAAGGAAAACTAAGAGGGGGGGTGAATTATTTTTCCACAAATTAAACACTTAATACAGATTATAAACCATTTGCTAGAGCACAGTATAAATATTATAGTGAAAGATAAATCATGAAAGCACAAAATAGACAACACCAATATTTTGACTTGGAAATCCCGGTAAAGGGAGAAGCCATAGTGGGAAACCCTACCCACAGTCAGATAATACTTCTACAACAATATATGAAATAATTATAATGGGGATTGTACTTGCAATTAGGCCAACCACCTAGAGCGCACTGCTCAACACAAAAAGGGAAGTCTCATTGACTTACATAAACATCAGACTACAATCTGGAGAAAAATGAACTATGAAAATATCATCTCCTAATGCTTGATACAGTTCTGGTTAAGCACAAATGTCTGCCCTGCAATACCATAACCTTCACAATCCTTTGATGAATGATATAACCTTATTCACACAATTACCTCTCTCCGATAATGTAGACATAACCTTCAATCTTGAAATTACATGAATATATCTCCTATAAATACAGATCATCAACCTTGATAACAAGGTCAGCTAAACCCTAAACCCATTATCCTTAATTAGAAAAATTACATAACACGATACCGTCAGACCAATATTATGATTTAAATTACATAGAATGGACCTAATTCAAATTCCCAAATAATTATATCCCCCGAAAATTCAGCTAAGACCTATATCAACACGTTTCACCAACCGGTAGAAACCCTCTATATAATAACACAGAATAACCAACCATATCCAAATAGGACCACCAAATCATCACGCCGGCCAATACGAAGCCACCAAACAATTAGGACATGATCAAGAACACCTTCAACATGTTAGGAACCATTTCTATAAGCTAGACCAAAATCACTTAACCAAATCATCAAATATCTCCAACTAGTATTAAGAATTATCAACCAGTAATCCAAAACATAATGATAGCTTCCAAAGCACCAAATCATGAACCAAATGAATGTGACAAGAATATAACCATCCTGAATAACCATCCAAAACTGAAATGACCAATCTGATCATACCAGATTAGAATCACTGATAACCAAGTCCAACCAGGATAGCAGCAGCCAACCGAGATAGTAGTAACCAACCGGAATAGAACCAAATCCAACTAGAGCATATTGTTGACATCAATGACAACACATAAGCAATTCCAGTATATTACCAATAATTTTAGTATCTTGAATTAGGGACAACTTGCCTATTAGAATTTAACATCTTCTAGGAAGCCATATCTTGCTTAAGTTATTATATCAACTTGGAACAATATCTTAGGATATTTCAAGACAACTTTAGACTCTTGTCCATTACCATTATTATCATAGTTTCCATTATCAAAACCTTTTCATTTCTTTCCATCTCATCCTAGTTAAATCTTTTTATGGTTGAAACCCGATCACAAAGATATAGAAAACAAGCCAAATAAGCTCAAATATCTCAAAACAATATGGATGCTTATGAGTATGATGAGGAAGATTTTACAATTCGTGACCTTTTGATAATTACAACAATGTACAAGAATTTGATAATGAGTGCTTCATGACTCCAAAACATCAAGATCACATTTCTAATGCTAGATTCAATCAATTGCTTGATGCACTTTTGAAAAGAGACCCCCAATGATATTTATACATTTTTCTTAAAGATGGGGCAAGACTACCTCATGACTTTGATGTTTCACAAATCTTGGAAGAAGATCCAATCACCTTAATGATAGCAATGTTGGACATGAACATGAGCATATTATTGTGGCTAAATCACCTTCATCCTTTTTGCAAAAACTTGATATACCTAATACAAATAATCATTTGACCTATACTCAACAAAATAATGAACAACCTCATACTAATGCGCTTCACGGTCAAAGGAACACTCATGGATATACCCAACAACAAGATGTTACCCAGCATAATAATCATGATAATTCATATGCTAGATGACCTCATGTTATATTTGATGAGCATACCCAAGAACACACTTACAATACCAATTATACACATAGTCATAATGCTTACACTTGTCCAAGGCCTAGTGCACCGCATCAAAATTGCCTGCTAAGTGGTTCATATAGAAATTATATACCCCCTCCCCCACAACCTAAAGATACATATGATCAATATCACCCTTACAAGCATTATATTTCTCCTCCTCTTGGTGGCTCCAACATAGTGATAACTCAAAGGAATAGAGTACCACCTAGCGGTGATATGCAACAATAGATTAAATAATTGCAACAACAAATGACTAGTATGCGATCTCCTACTAAGAATTACATGTTTCAGAATATTTATCCTTATCCTTTTGATAGGAGCATACCTATGCCACCTTTTCCTCCATATTTTATGATACCTAAATTTTACAAATATAAAGGAAAAGGAGATCCTAAAGCACACATTATAGAATTTTTCATGGCTTGCATAAAGTTGGCTTGAGAGGACTCTCACCTAATGCATTTATTTCCACAACATTTAGGTGGACAAGCAAAGGAATGGTTTTCACAATTACTACTTGAGATTAAGTCATGGGGTGAGTTGGTAGAAGCATTTATTCGACACTTTTACTACAAAATTGAATGTGAGGTTTCAGTGACAACCTTGTGCAATACCAAATAGAAAAATGGGGAATCATTTGCATTATTTTTACAAAGATGGAGAAGATTGGCTAGTTGATTCCCTTGTCACATTCCACAAAAATACATGGTCAAAATGTTCACACAAAATATAAATTGGAGATTGGTTATGACCTTCACAAATCATGTTTTTTCCATATTTCAAGAAGTCACTGAAAAAGGTTTATCTATTGAAAAGGTTCTCATTGAGCAATGTACTATCAAGATTTTTAAGGAAAAAAAAGATGAGATTAGTACAAAATAAAAATGCTTATTTTAGAACAAGAATAAGAACACATCGAATAATGGGGTTGTTGATGAAAATATGGTTAAATCTATGGTAAGTTTCTCTAGGGCTAGCTCATCTAACAATCAAGTCAATACATAAAGGGCACCAAGGGCTCCAAGGAAGTATACACCTTTGGGAGAACAAATCAAATCTACATTGAAGAAATTCATTACCAATAAACTCATTACATTACTCAATAATTGACCATTTGAACCAAGAGTAAAACCTCATGGTGGAATGACAACAAATTTTGTGAATATCATAAGTGCAAGGGTCGTAAGACTAGTAATTGCCCCAAATTGAAAAATCTTATTCAAGATCATATTGATAATGGAGCAATTGAAGTCCAAGGTCATTCTTCCAATGAAGAATGAAAAATGTTTAATGATCTATTTCGAAAACATGATAAGGGAAAAGACCCTAAAATATATAATAATGTTGAATAGACTAGAATACTAAGAGGGGAGGAGGGGTGAATCAGTATTCCCAAAATAAAACACCCTGATAATCTAAAACATATCTTAATCTTAGATGTCCTCAACATGAATTGAAATATGCAATAGAAGCAAAACACATAGCATACACAACCATAAGAGAGACACCATATTTTTTATACGTGGAAAACCCAAATGGGAAAAACCACAGAGAGGGTTAAATCTCAAGATAATATAACTAGTTATATAAGATTATAAAAGAGGTTCACTATCGGAGGGCTCACTACTAGAAAATAAAGAAATGACTGAGATAATTGTGTCTACATATGCATGGGATCAATTCCAATTAAGCTTAAACAGCACACTAATCATTTGCAGCACATCTGGTTAAGAAACTCTGCATAACACTTTACTATCTGTCTGCTCCAAAAAAAGTTGTTGACTAGATCTGTCCTCTTTTATTCATTCTACACCAAATTATTTTCTTTGTCACTTATCACCTTACTCTTCACTTACTTCATTGAAATTCAACTCACTTATACTCTATATCTCTCATACATCATGCATAATGCAATCATGTATATATATATATATAGACACACACACACATACACACACACACATAGACACACACACATAGACACACACACACACACACACACATACATATATATACACATAGACACACATACACACACACACATATATACATACATATATATATACATACATAAACATATATATACATACATACATACATACATACATACATACATCACTGGTACATTAGGGGCTCAATTCTGACGATTGCTCGTCGAAATTTTGACTATTTTTCATCAGACAACAAACAAATGTAGCCATTAAAATATTGTTGTTGGATATTCCGACAGTGCTTGCCAATGTTGTAATTCCAACGGTAAACATCAGGTCTCCATCGGTGTATGTCTTACTGATAGCCTCATCGGCTATCGGCAAGACCAAATGTTCCCTTCGCCACTAGTGTAAGTCTAGCCAATGGATTTCATCAGCATGTGCTACCCCGACAACACTCGAGACATTTCTCCATCGGTGTATGTCTTACCGATAGCTTCATCAGCTATTAGCAAGACCAAATGTTCCCTTCGCCACTAGTGTAAGTCCCATCGATGGATTTCATCGGCATGTTCTGCCTCGACCACTCATCCACCAAGAGAATTTTGTTAGGCATACAACATCCTCATCGGATGTTTTCCGGATGGATGTTGGAATTTCGATGCCAGTCCGCTGAGAGAATGTTGTTAGGCATATAGAATCTTCATCGAATGTTTCATTGATTTCCATCAAAATGCCAACGCCATCCAATGGCAATTAGGAACTATGTATCGATGAGGATGTTGTATGTCTGACGGTATAGTCGTCGGTGCAAATATAGGGGGCGTCGAAATTCCGATGATTATTTAAAAAATAATAATAATACAAAAAATCATATAATATATTATATTAAGTATCATATACTATATATTATTTGTTTCAATTAACAATTTTCTATTTTACATAAATATTATAATGGATTTGCAATGGTTATGTCAATTTTAGTTTATTAATTTGGTATTTTGACTTCACTCATATCTTGAGTGGTTATTTTCCTAATAGAGAGCAAAATGCTTATTAGGTGACACATAGAATAATTGAATCTAAGGACATATGTATATCTTCATCTTAATTTTTATTCTATGATAAGAGTCACAAGTTCCTTTAGTAGGGTAGAAGAGTTAGAGGAAGAAATAAAAAAACATTAGCTATCATTATGATGAAAATGACTTCTTTGGGCACAATACGTTCTATAAATTCTTTGAGTTATAGTGGTAATTATTTTTGAGCTTTATTAACATGTTGTAAACAACTTGTTTGAGCACACATATTTTACTACTCAATAAAATCCAAGGAGTTTTCTTCTAAAATAAAGTAAAGTGAAAGTAAGCAACTGGTGACAAAAAGGAACACAAATTTGGTGAAGAGATTAAGTAGATGTCCACATATAAATCAGTTAATGGGAAAGAGAAACATGAAAGAACTTGATGAGAATGAAACATGTAACCCAAGCAATTAATGAGAACTTTGGAATTACAATCTCAAGAGGACAATCTAGTGTGGAACATATAGGAATAATTTCTTACTATTTGAAGGTTATCCAAGCATGAGTTTTTTGCTACATCTTTACCACATAAATTAAGAAATCCATCCCATGACTTGAAGTCATTTAATAAAAAATTAATAACAAATTAGAGATGCACACTAAAAAAACATACATCTTTGTATCTCATTATAGTTTTTCTCCACCTCCATCATTGCAAATCTTAGTTTTTCATAAAACTATACAATTTATATAACCATAGATTGTAGTAGCACAAAGCTTACTTGCATTGCACATAGAATTGGATATGTCCAATTGATAAAGTAGTGGAGATTTACTAAACAGTTGTACCATCTAAATGGAAATACTTCACTTCATAATTCAATTTTACCTTATAATTGAAAAGAGATGCTCAAATAAAAATAAAAGCCCCCAAAAAATATGTTTCACCTACATTATCAATCTCTTGTTGAATTTAGTAAACCTTCTCAATTATAGAATGAATTTGTTGTCAAGATTAAATTCTTCTACCTTATTATCTTTAACCTTGTCTACCATACAAGATGAGAATTCCTTAGTACCTTTTAGCTAACAAAACCTACACAAAATAGTAGGTTTGTAATTAACATGGTAACTATGAATAGCTGACACACTAATAAAGAACATTTAATTTCTCTTAATACAACTGTTTCCAAAAGTAAAAAAATATATGAACCCCTATGAGAATAATTATTTTAGATCAATCTTTGTCATTCCTTGATGATATCAATTATTAGTGATCACCTAATTTGATTATACCTTAATACATTATACTTAAAAATGCCAAACTTGAACATGCACTAAGAGGAAAAGTATACATATTTTTCAATCCTTGGCCAATTGTGACTCTTTTGATTATGAAATATGAACCATTTATAAAACTAAACCAAAAGCCAAAAACCTTTCTAAAGAGCTACACAACCTCAGAAACACAAGAATATTCTAATCATTGTTAGAAACTCAAAACTTTTAGGTGGGACATTTAAAAAAATAACAAACCCAACATTGCCTTATAACTAACAATGTGAAACATTGGGATTGAAGATTATTAGTAAAAATATATAAGTTTCTTAAAAAATAAACCATTTTGTTATTTGGATTGTGAGCAGCACAAAATTGTCTTATTTCGGTTTATTGGTCACAAGGGATTGGGCTTAACGAGAAAATGTTATATTGAAGTGAAAATACGTGGATATTGAATTTTAATCCATAGGTGATGTCAAAAGGAGAACAAAAGATCAACTATATTCTTAGCACTATTCCCTCTTTGAGAGCATAATTGGGAGAGACACATGCAAAAACTTCAAAATCAAATGAATGAATCCCGAGTAAACCCATTGAGTGAAGCAAACATTGAAAACTAAAAAATTATGAAGTAGACCTAGAGGTTGTTAGGACCCGGAGGCAACTGAGAGGGGGGGGGGGTGGTCAATCAATTGTCTAATAATTTCAACCCAAATATAACTTAATCAAACTTGATACTTAATACCGGTAAACCAAACTTATTGCCAGTTAGACCAATAACAAAATCACCAAAACCAAGTGTCCAAACCACATCTTTGACATAACCAAGTGATCTTTAGATGATAACAAGTCATCCTTAGTCCTGATGAACAATATAACCTCCCGATGAACCAAATACTGGTGATTGTGCATAAGTCACTGAACTTGTCAGTGAACATAACCAAAGATCTCTAGAAGGATAAGTGTTGATAAGTGTTGACATCAATGACAAAACCAATGCAACATATCCATAATACCAATAGAGGTCAGGTAAGAGAGGAATGCAGAAGAGACAATAGCCTTTAGAAATCAAGTTATAGCAAGGTTATAGCCTAGATCCAGGTTATCACCACAGGGACAATAGCCTTCAGAAATCAAAACATTGTGTAGATCTATTTTTTTGGCCAAATTCTTTATTTATTCCAAGCATAGAAACAAAATTCAAACACAATTATTTTTCTGGACAAATTCTATGCAAAGCGAACCCAAGATCAATTTAAAATATGTTTTTCAGGCATGAGGTGAGGAAATCAGATCCAATTCAGAGATCTAATGATTAAAAATTTGATTTTTTTATTTTCAGGCATGAGGTGAGGAAATCAGATCCAATTTGAAGATCTGAATGATTCAAATATTTGATTTTGTTTGAAGATTTGATCTCATCTGATAACTATTCAAAAACATTAGTTTTGTGACAACCCACTAGTTTTATGAAAACCGACCCCATTAATTTTATTTGATGACTCGGCCGTTTCTAATGACTACTCAAAGCCGACAGATTCATGCCAACCCATTAATTGTTTTATGGCGTGAAACGGGTTTCAGGTCAAAACTCCACATAAAATGTAGCCTATTGGCTAATAATAAAGCAATATTTTGATCAATTCAAGAAAATCATTAGAACTTGTTAGGGAACTATCCTTCTTAACTATGCGCGATACAAGGATTTGTCTCAAGGTTTCTATCATGGATTGTGCTCTATCAAATCTCCTCTATTCGAGCTACCTTGAATGCATGCCTACCACTATTTGAAACTTTTGTAGTCTATATCCTTTATGTTGCTAACGTTGAAAGGCTCCTTTATCACTATGAATATTGGCTCAGGTGTATGGATTTTGCAATAAGCATATGAAAGTATTTATATCCTTGTCATCTTTTAAAAATGATCTCTTATCTAAGTGTTTTCTCATATTTTTTTTATTATCTCACCACTAAAAAACCTTCATCATTGTGATTTGATAACTATCTACACTTGTGGAGAGTTATTTGACTGCTCTTTGTATCATCTATGGATCTAGGGCTTTTGGTTTGACTGACAACTCTTTGTCTCTAACTTTGTAAGACTTCTATTGTCACTACTCATTCTCTTCAAGTTGGTATCTACATTACTATTGCTATATCTTTCCTATGATTGAAAGATTTGATATCCCAACTATAGTGAGGTTTGAATGTGAATGATGATAGTTCACGACCCCTTTTGTGATAAGTTTCTTTTAGATCAAAATTTTACCTAGATGATAATCAAATGAGAACTATTGGCTATCATAATCACTATACATAATGAATTTTTGTTACAGAGATCAAGTATTATATTAACAATTACAAGGCTACTTTGATGCATTTTATTCCTACCTCTAGGAGGTAGAAACTTTTTGATGTGCACTCTTCTAATTATATGTTAATTCAAGCTTCTAATAGATTGAGGTTGTCTAACATGCACATAGATGACTCAAGCATCTTAATTATGTCTCTTGGATGTTGAGACCTACAAATAGGTCATTGTGCATTTCACTGTATCCTCTTTAGCATTATAAAGAGTTGTTTCTCCCCCTATTATTAAACGTTGAAAGGCACCTATGTGCTCAATGGGTCTCTTAACTTGTAAAAATTTCCAACATTCATGAAGAAAAATAAAAAAATGTCATTAGTGAAATTATTACTCATTGAGATCATCTTAAGATGACTTAAAACACAACCATCATATCCCACAAAAATAAATACAGGCCAAATACGCCTCGAAAGCCTCTAATTACTCAAAAGTTAATACTATCCTATAATGCCCCACCAGGAACCCTAAAGGAAAACAACACAACTAGGCAACTAAAGGGTGAAATAATTTTTTTTTAAAGTTTAAGTGCATTTATTATAACCATTGTACGTCTAATAACACAGTAGAAGACTAACACATGATTTCCTAAGGGTTACCAATGAAGATTAATCATACATTATATTAACACCATGGTTAATCCAATTTGTCCATTTAATTAGGTAAAGTAAATGCTTAAGTTCAAAACTACACATACATCTAAATTCCATAATGAAGAAATCAAAGTATTCCAATGCATCCAATTTCCCATAAAACATTTATACATAAGACAAAGAAACTCAATTAGCATACATTCCACTGACATAATATTACAATATCCATAAATACATGGCTTCCAATAATAACATAGATTACAAAGTTACAATATCAAGGTTACATAAAAGTTGATACAATGACCACAAGGTCTCAACTAAACAATGATCACAAACATGAGCTTGTACATGAGCCACGAACCAAGAAACACCAACGAAGCCTTTCCTCGCCTGAAGATACAATCTAAAACATCTGATGGGAAGTGACACTACCACCCGGCCATGTGATCCCAAAATGGAACCACCCCACCGTGTTAGGAGATAGTAGAAAACCCTCAAGCAAGCAAAATAAGACAAGTAAAAAAGAACTACATGACTCTGCAAACATCCATGTGACTCAACTCACAAACACTAGTGACTCTATGGAGAGAGTGTCATCGCATAGCTTGATGGTTACCATGGTAGGCCTCCTAGGTCCTGACTCTCTGTCCTAGTAACCTCTCTCGGCTTCCAGTTCCAACTAAGTCTCATGTAGACCCTACCAATCCTTTCGTGAAGACAAGGTGGTAAGTTTTCCATTCTAGGCCTTCTCGTAACATTATGAGATCTGTACAAGAACTTCACCTATGCATGAGGTACATTATCTTAAATAATATTTAATTCACTCCCCCTCAATATATTATTAGGTTATCACTTTTTAACTGACTTTCGATGGGTTATCCTGTCATCCACTTTAGGCATGGCCCCCGCTCAAAAGCCACTCTCTCTCATAGGACACTAATAGGAAAGGTCTCTCTACGAGAACTCTATGGTGAAACAGACAACCATAACTAATCCTGACAAACCACAGGTGAAGGATACAAAATCACTAACCCAAGATTGACCATTTGGATAAAACATAATGGCTCACATCAATAAGGTTATACAACAATACCTGACCAAGGAGATATAATAACATAGGACACAATAACAACTCAACCAGAATTGCAACGAAATTAAGCTTGACTGCAAACACCATTTACACAAGACCCTAATACAGACAATCTTTTCTTACAACAACCAAAAGCATAAATAACTTGCAAATAAGGAATTTACAGATAATAAGAATTTACAACTATATTAATATAAATAAATCAATTTTGTCATTTGTCCAATAAGGTTAAATCAATCACACAAAAATTAATCTGCTAATATTTTCAAGCATAAATGTAAAATCTCCAAATTTACAAATTTTTCTGAAAACACCCAAACTATAATCTAATTACATTCATAAAATATAAATATAACTATAAATTAAATTATACTCATATAATATAATTATATGTGTAGACGTCTAAAAATGGTCAACGCTTACTGAGTCATACTTTAACATTTGCACATTGCCTTATTTTAGGGTTCTTGCATTGCATTAACATTTCTTCTATGTTGCGCACTTGGTCTTTATCATTAGGGTTTTGTCCTCTTGTCAATCTTTCAATTATCTTTAGCTTGTTAGTAATCATTTACAATTATCAATTTGATCTCCTTGTCAACCTTGTCATTTTGCGATCGATTCGTCATCGATCCTTGTCCTTGTCAATCATGTCATTTTGTGATCGATTCATCATCGATCCTTGTCCTTTTCAATCATGTCAATTTGGATCGATTAGTCATTGTTCCTCATCAATTGGCGCCTATCAATTTGATCTCCTTGTCAATCTTGGTCAATTTGTCATTTATTTTTGTCAACCAATCTCAATCATTTATCAACATTGGTCCTTTGTCAATTAGAATCATGATCGAACCTACATTAATTTCTTGTTGTCTTGACCTAATTCCTTGTTCTCTTATTTCTATTTGTTCATTTAATCCTTTTCTTCTTCTTTGTGGGTTAAATAAAATCTATTTATTTAGTCCTAGTTCTCTTTCATGAATTAATTAATGGATGAAAACCTATTAATTAATTCACCTAATTTCTATTTTATCTTTTTCCTCAATTTTCTAATTTGCTAATTTCTCCTAATTCCTAATTTCTATTTCTACTTCAAATTTGTCATAATTTGTCATACATTTTGCATAGCAACTTGTCATAATTTGTCATACTCCTTGCATAGAAATTGTCATACATTTGTCATAATGTTGCCATTCTTGATTTGAATTTCCTTTCAAATCTCTTCATGCTAATCTTGTCCTCTCTCCAATTTGTCTATAAATTGGATGAGTTTCTTCAAACGAGGAATCAATCAATCACACTTTCGAGTAGCCTTATGCTGCGAATTTCATCTCTCAACAACTTGCTTTCTACTTGCATTTTGCACTTGTAGGTGAGATGAACATCAAATTTGAAGGTGAAAGAAGAACAATGGGGCCACATGAAGGAGATATCTGCATCGGTTTGCTTCAATTTCATGCAATTTGAATATCTTGTCTTTATGTCTTCATTGATTGGATTAGGATTGCTTTCATTGCAGTTTTAGGTTTTGTGATTGTCCTAATTGCTATTTGTCTTGATTCTTTTCAATTTCTTGATCTACATTTTGGTGAACCTGACGTGAACTAACCACTTAACCATGTTTTGAGTGCTTTTTGAGCTGTTTGCAGGTGAAAAACTCAAGAAACAGGGTGACTCAGAGCTTTCTGGACACTTTTGTGCCTGTGTTGAGGCATTTTGTGTCTGTGTTGATGGGTTATGCGCCTGTGTTGAGGCATTTTGCGCCTATTTTGATGGGTTCTGCACCTATGTTGATGGGTTCTGCACCTATGTTGATGGGTTCTGGACCTATGTTGATGGGTTCTACACCTGTGTAAGGCCAGAAACAGAGGTAAAATCAGTTGTTTTTACTTGCAAATTTGTTTGTCTTCATTCTGTTTTCTGCATTCTGGTTTTTCTTGGGTGCTAATTCTCTGTGTAGCATCTTGGCGTTACGTGTGACGAAGACTAAAAATACAACTACTAACAAATCTTATGCAGGATGCAGTCAAAGACTCTCATTAAAACATCTTGCTTGCAATTTTTTAAAGTAGTTGCACATTTCATTTCTTAAAGGTTAATGAACACCATGCATGCTTTGTTTGTTTTTAATTTGATTGCATGTTTTAACCCTTAGAATTGGGCCTGCCTCCCAATTTGCCCTACTCTTCACATAGGCATTGGTGAGAGGGAATGACCCTAAGTGGTGACGAGCTAAAGCCAAGCTCTTCCGAACCACTCTAAATAAATGTGGATGCAACGAAAGTTGTAGACAATGGGTGCTGGAATGGTATTGCGATGATTTATTCACTGGATAAATACCCACCCGAACGGATGCCCTTACTAGAGTCTCTCATTCTTAGATGCCAAAATCCTTCTATCTGTTGGCTCAGGCGTTGTGATATGCGCATGCCGAAGACACCTCTCATGTACTCCTCAGTTAGAGATAGCAAGTTCTTGGGAAGTGATGCCCCTTGAACTCAAAGCTTGGTATGCTCAAGAAGTGAGTGCACTGTAAGGGGGAGCCAGTGCTACCAAGCGTCTAGCTATCTGGCTGAGTGTTGTATTTTATGGTTAGAGGATTCAACAGATATTTCCCTTTCTATCCATAGGATTTGTTGTGAATGTGCTTGATTGTCTTGAGTCAAAGTCAAACAAACATTTTTGTCTTCCGTGATTGTCAAAAGTTAAATCAAAAACAAACTTTCAAAAGTGCTCATAATCAACTTGGGTTTTCAAAATCAACAACTTTCAATTCAAAACAAAATCCAAACAAAAGTCCAAATTTGTCCAAGTATTCATCCAACATTTGAATATGGCTTGTCAAAACATTGAATATCTTTGTTTCAAAATTCATGTCACTTTAGGCTAGGTTTTGCATAGTCCAACTTAGGTCCTAGGACATATTGTCATCTCCCTTCATTTTAGTCCTTTTCATTGCAAGTGTCCTCATTTTGCACTTAGGTTCAAAATCATTTCCCTAAGTTTGCATTTCATTGTCATATCTAAGCTAGATTTCCATTTAGGTGACATTTGTGCATTATCCTTGTCATGCTAAAATTAGGTCTTGCCTAGGTTGCATTTTGCATATTCCAAGTCATTGGTCTTCGCATATCCTTATCATTGTATTGTCATCTTGTCTTGGCTTCATCTTGTCATATCATATCCTTAGATAATTTTCATGTCATATCCTAAGTCATTGTCATAATCATTGCCTTCTTGTATTTAGTCTCAAAAATTTGGTTTGTCAAACTTGAAAAATCAAAACTTTGGATGATACCCTAAGTTGTTGTTAGGGAGTCTTGACCTTGTCTAAAATTCGTCCTTTCATTAATATCATTTTTGTCAAACCTAGCTTAGTATCCAAGCATATAGGTGAGACATTGTCAATTTGTCCTATTGTCATTTGGTCCTTTGTCCTTTAAGGTCTTCGCTTCATTTCAACTTCCCAAGGTTGAGTCTTTAGGTTTGCATTCCAAAAAGTATGTCAAAACCTTGAAAAACAACAAAAAACATTAAGTTGCATTGTCATCCTTTTAGGTTGCATTTGTCAATCCCATTAGTTGCATTGCATAGTGACATGTTTGTTGAAATGAGGTCTCAACCTTCTTACGAAGTCATATCATCACAATTGAGAAATCAATCATGTCAATCCAATCTCTACATGTCTCAGAACTTGGATCAGACTTATCATGATGATGTAAATGTCCAAATACAAAAACTAGAGGAGAAACTAGCTCAAGAAAAGGAGATTTTGGAACAAAAAGTGAAAAACATTGAGAAGAATAGATCACAAATGTCCAAAATGTTTCAAAAATTTCCAGGTCGAAATCCAAATATTGAGCCAATTGATGTAAGATCTCTTATCGAACAATCAAACATACCAGATCTCCTCTCACAAATAGAGATGATGAAACAATTTCAAGAAAAGAGACAACAACATTATGTGCCTTCACAACAAGAACAAGAAGATGTTTACTATCAATCAGATTTTCAACCATCGCAACCAATTGTTCAACAGTTTGAGTATTTCCAATAGACACAACCAATGGTCCAACATATACAACCAACACAACTAATGGTCCAATTTCAACAATATGTCCAACCAACTATACAATGTCAACAAATGGTTCAACCAATGGTGGAATATCAACAAGTTCAATCAACATATCAATGTCAACAACTACAATAAAAAATTCACAAACAAAACTTGCAACATGCACCAAGCCAAATTTTGAACATGTCAAACCAATTTGATCAACATCTAGTTTGAAATCAAAACATGACATCAAACCAGAACCAACTCCTTTGCAAACAAGTTCAAATTCCAGATACAACTATGTCAAAACCTTGAAAGAAAGGTGGCCTTATTGCAAGGATCTTAAGGAAATTACCAAGTGAGTTCTTTGAGGAAGATCAAGATAATACAATTATGTCTAGCAATGCCTCATCTCCCCACAAACAAATGGACTCTCTAGTGGCATCTATCCCTACACCTTTAGAAGTTTCACAAGAACCTTCCATATTGTCCTCATCAAACAATATACCCAAGGATGAAATTATCCAAGGGCTATCAATAATTGATTGCCAATATAATCCAATTCATGATGCACATCCTTGTCATGTTTTAGAAATACAAGACCCAATGCCACCATGCATGTTATTGCCACTACCTATTTTAGAGGACCCCATTCGAATTCCCTCTTCCTCATGTTCAAGCATTGATTCCTTGCCAGAATCCATCACAAATGTTCAAAGTGCATTTCCTTCATGCCAAAACATTGATCCCTTGTCAGAATCGCCCATGCATATCCAAAGTCCAACCTCATGTCAAGAGGATAATTTAGAGCACGAAGAAACGTGTCTTAAAAATGATCAAGATCAAGATCCTGAAACCTTATCATCCCATCCAATTGTTGAGCAGGACCCCATGTTCCCAGAAACTCATGATGATTCCCCTATTCTTGTCCATCCTATCCAAAGTCCTATTGACATTCCACTCCCTGAGCAAGATCAAGATATCCCAGTCCATCCAATCCCAAACGATCCCCTTCCATTTCATGAAAAAAATGTCCTTTCAAATCCCATTGACATTCCACTTCCTAAGAAGGATCAAGATATCCCTTCCATTCTTTCTGATGATCCCATTAAAAGTCAAGAGAAAAGCACCTTTAAAGAGGATTCCAATGATCTTCCTCCTTGTCAAGATCAAATTATTCCTTTAAATCCTCCACAAGATCCTTTTGTTCCTCCATCTCCTTGTCTTAATGCTCCATATACACTCCAAGAGCGCATTTCTTTTGATGATCCCATTATTTCTCCCATTCCATCTCTTGAAGAGCCTGTCATTGAACCATGTCCACTACACAATCCTATTCCCCCTCATGATCCTAATCCCCCTCATGATTCTAACATGGTGCGAGATGTTCATGAACCCTCGACATGCATAATGGGTTCTTCCTCTTTGGTGCAATCCGATCCACTTCAAGATCTCATTATTTCTCTCATATCATATCCACCTCATAATGGACTCACGTCTTCTTCCCAAAGAAAAGAGTATTCTACAAGTCAAGATATTCATAAAGGCAAAGGAGTAGACCTTCATGAGAAAGAACCCCTCCATATCAAAGAAGATCTTAAGGGTCATGTCTACACAACTCACTCTCAAGACATTGGTATCCCTCCATCAAAATCAAAACATACACCTTCCCCATCATACTTTCCATCCATCTTAGGTCCTTATATTCCTTTGTCCTCTATGCAAGGTCAGCAAAGGCACAAATCCTTTAGTAAATTTCATCCATCCAAAATAACTCCATTTCATTCATATACATCCATGCATTCTTTTCCCCCTCCAAGCAATTTGGATGCCAAGTATAAAAGTCATAAGTCTAGAAATCCACATGTATTCAAGGATCAACATGTCCAATCTAATCAACATGTCAAAGAAAAGCAAAATTTGATCTATAAAGAAAATGAAAAATCCAAAAGGTCACAAAGGCCCATTTCTCAAAAACAAAAGTCAAAATCTATATGGGTTCCTAAATCCCTTATGCAAGCAATTCACACCAAAGAACAACAAAAGCATGAAAAATCCAAAACAATGTGGGTTCCTAAGCAGCTCCTTGAAGCACAAAAGCCTAAAGAAACATCCAACTTGGCATCCAAAGTTTCTATTCCTCCATCCAACCCTCTCAAATTTGTTCCTTCATCACCTTCTTCATCCATTTTGGGCCCTTATGTCCCAAAATCCCAAGCTATTCCTCCATCCAAATCTCAGAATCTGAGATCCATTTTTCCTCCATCAATCCACCACCCATCAAGGTGTGTTCCAATGTTTATCTTTCCTTCATTTCCATCCACTAAAGCCCAATTCTTCCAATACCCTATCCATTATCCAATGCATATTTTCCATCCTTCCATCCCTCTGGTCCAATCCTTTGCATAAATATGTGCCTTAATTCCATCTCTTTTTCCATATCCTTATCCTACCAACGTCTTTGAGCATACTTTTATAGGTCATGGTCCATTTATTTCAAGGTTACTATCCAAACAATAATATGCTTGAGTCCTTCTTCCATCCTCTATCATGTAAAACACAAATATTTCATCCACTAGTAAAAACCTAGCAAACAGGTGCCTTGGGCAAGTATCATGATGAAAACCTGGCAAATAGGTGTCATGCGTAATCTATGAACTTCTTGCACACCACACTTGGGGGCAGGTTTTCTCCTTCATATCCTATTGCCCTTCATTATCCTATCATACCATGTCATTACCCTTCATATCCTATTGTCCCTCATGTCCAGTTTCCCTTTCCACCTTTGATCTTGACAAGGCTGAGGATCGTCATGAGCATCATGCATCTTGTTTGCAAATTTTAGTCTATCATAGCTTTTGGTATTTATCCATTTGATTATTACAACCTTTCATCCATATTCCTTGTCTTATTGCAACTTTCTGCCACTATCCCTTAGCCTACCCTGACCTTCAGTCCATGTCCCTTATCCATACTTGGTCTTGCTTATCCTATCCATATCTTATCACTATCCATACACTCTTTTTCATTCCTTGATCTTGATCTGATATAAGGACGCAAAATTTAAACATGGTTTCAAAAACCTCTTGACATGTCCCTCATGTCATGTTCCTGCTTTACATTGTCATATCCAGTCTCTTGTCCCATCACGCAATAGCCCTTGAAAATTGCATTTGTATTGTCTCCATGATAAAAGGCCTTTGTTTTCCCTCTATCCACCAACATTTCAGAAAGCCTATTTATTCACCTGTCATATTCCTTGCCTTGCTAGACACTGGGGGTAAAATCATAAAAATTGAAAAATGTCCTGAAATAATCAAAAAAATTGAAAAAAAATCCTGAAAACATTCAAAAACATCAAAAAAAGATCGTGTTCATTTTCAGCTAAAATGTCCTGAAACAATCCCTAAAAATCATAAAATGTCTTGAAAAAATCCCAAAAAATCATAAAATATCCTTAAAAAATCCCTAAAAATCAAATAATATCTTGAAAAAATCCCTAAAAATCATAAAATGTCCTGAAAAAATCTCTAAAAATCATAAAATGTCCTGAAAAAATCCCTAAAAAAGTCAAATAAAGTCCTGAAAAACGAACAAAAAAATTAAAAAAAAACTCGAAATTCCTACAAAGTGAAAAGCATCAAAATCCAGAAAAACAATTTCTTTGGCCTTTTGCATTTTGTCAATAAATGGTTTCCTTTGTGCATCGACAGATCGCTGAACATACATCAAACGACAATTATTCAAACATTGTGCTTTAATGAAATCATGCATTAACAGATGAACTATTTGACCAAGTAAGCATTCAACCTGATTACAGTTGTCACATCAATCCAAATAGCATCAACATTACCATTGGTCCTTGTCAACATTATCATGGGTCTTATACAAGGCGTGGTATACTCGAAACCAGACTATGTCTTGTCTTAGATGCGGTACCGCATTCCCTGAAACCAGACAACATGATCATTCTTGTTTTCCACTTTTGACAATGACGATCAGACTGTTTGTTTGACTTGGTTGAATTTGTGCGTCTTATCTTTTTACTGATTTATCTTTGGCTTCGATCATGTTCCTATGTTGCTTGATGATGTCACTGAGTGATTTAGAGTTACCAGGATGGTTCATGGTCCCTTTCCTTTTTTTGTTGTGTTTATTGTTTATGGAATGTTTGTCACAAACTGGGGCAACTATATCATTGGGTGTCTGTGATAAGTACGTTCACTTTGTGAATGCCGCACATACCTCGGCCCTTGGTGTATGCACCCCAGGATGCTTCACTCTTTCCTTGTGTGTGATGTGTCTGTCTTTTGTGAAAGGGGTTGCATTCCAGCTCTGGCCTTCAATGCCATGATGCTTTGCATCTGCTTTGCTACATTAAATAAAGGTTCTCACCTGCTTATGTGCATTTGTGAAAGCAAGTTTTCCTTCATCTCTAACTGTCCTCTGTCCAATTTCTTCTTACTAACATTTCTTCTGTCAGTCTGGGCAGTCCATTCGGTTTAGTTCTCTAATCTTCACAAACATAAGTTGCATCCTGCATTCATTGATTAGTACATTTGCATTATATCAAGTCCATACAAAGCATTTTATCCATTCCATCTTATAAATGCATAAAAAACATAAACACCATTCATACATGTTCCAAAGATAGTACATAGACAGTGCATAAGACATCTATACATGGAAAGTAAACATAAGCCATAACACATTGCATCCCATCATATAGCTGCATATCATATCATATATCAAAACAATATTGGAGTACAAAATTGGACTGTCTATCCTATGTATGGCCCGCAGGCTAAGTACACAATGTTAAACTATATATGTCTCCATCATAAAGAGCATGTGCCTCTGTCCTCCTCATCCCTGCTATGTCTCAAGGATGAAGCCCCTCCTATCCTTGGTCCTAGCTGTGGTGGTCTCATAGGTCCACTCACCCCCATGCTGCTCATTGACCTCCGAGAGCGTGGCCTGCTCTTTGTCCTCGATCATGACCAGTATGACGCTGCTCTCTGCTCTGGTGGAACTACACTCTCATATAGTCCTCAAATGGCGCATCTCATCTCCGGCCTCTAATAACATCTATGCCATCTCACCTACACTAGCATCCCTAATTGACCCAACATACTCGGTCACTCTCTTCTCTACTTGCTATGTCTGGGCTATCGATGTATCTCGAGCCACTGTCAGTCTGGCTATCTCTGCTTTGTACCTATCCCTCTCAGTTGACCATTGATCTTGATCTGTCCTCAAGGTAGCATTCTATCTCTCCAATGTTACAATGTAATCATACTGACTCGCTATGGTGGCCCTGCATATCTCCATCTCCTCTATGCTAGGTATCTCCTGCCCTATAGGTATATCCTGCAATGACTCATGCTCTGCTAGATCTGGCTCATCTCTCTGCATGCACCTAGGGCTCTACTCTCCCTCATCGTCTTCATCCCCCTCATCCTCATCTCCCTCATCCTCATCCCCCTCATCCTCATCATCTCCCTCCTCATCCCCCTCATCGTCATCATCTCCCTCATCCTCCTCTCCCTCATCGTCATCCTCCTCATCTCCAGTGCATGGGAAGTCCTCTTGTCTCCTAGGTATTGGAATATTAGGATCCGTCAATGGCACTAGCCACCATCATGCAAACCATCGCTCATACTCCTCTGTTGTCCCAACATCTACAACATCTGATCTCCACTCCCACTGTCTCCACTGTAACTATGTGAAGTCGGCATATGCTATGTGTGGTTGAATCATCCTCCCCCACTGACTCAACTCTCTATGAGAACGAGCAAAGTGTGCAGTCCCTATCAGTACATCCTGCCTCTCTCCAAACTGTTGTCTGACTCTCTCTGGCAAATACATCTCAATCACTCTCTAGCGATTCACTGGTCACCCAATCAGGTATCTCTCCTATCTGCAATACGGTAGCTCATCACTATTGTCTGACCATCCAAGGCAATCATGATATGGCCTCCATGTGAAATCTCTCAACCTGTCTAGCTCATGTCGCCAATACAATATGTATCCGAAAGGACCCTATCTCAACGCTCCCCCATAGCAGTATACATATGGTCAATGTGGTACTACCTGTCTCTCTGCAATCGGCCGACATATGGCTATGTGCTCAAACGCCCATACCTGTAAAAGTGTGACCCTACAGCTCAAAGTTTGTACCCTCTGATATGCTATCTGATGCAACTGAAAATATAGCATGGCTAGCACACATGGTCCCCATGCGTATATAGTCCCCTCTCTCACCATCCACTCTAGCACTCTTCCCCATCCAATAGGGAATCCATGTCCTTGTCTGTCACCTGCTAATAGGCATGCTATAACCACTACTATCATCACATATTGCTGATCATACTCTGCTGCCATGGTCTCCAAGTGGATCTCCCTCTCTATAATATCAAGGTCATCTATGTCACACTCGAATAGTCTACACAAAGAGTCTCTCCCTGTCATTGGGTCGTACACCACCATCTCCCCATGAATCGGAATGCAGAGGATACACCACACGTCCTCTAGTGTTACAGTCACCTCTCTAGTTGAAAGATGAAAAGAGGAAGTCTTTGAATGCCATCACTCGGCCAATGCGGTGAGAAGTCCTGTGTTTTCTCTAATCTCGGGCATGTACGTAATGTAGTATAATCCAATTCCTACTAATGTGTCTTTGTCCATACTCCTGAGTCTATGTCGCAACATGAAGTAGTCGGGTCTATTCTCCCACGTGATCAATGGATACTGTTGACTCTGCATCACAATTGGGGTACAATTTGTCAATTTTACGGTTTTCTCCTAAGGGTTGCATTTCCTTGTTTCATGCACCAATCAGGGTTATTCTTATCTATTTTGACCTATCCTACCCTTATCCCTCTTTTTAGGACCATCCGCGTGCTCCTTTCAGTCAAATTAGTGTCCTAAGTGAACAATTGTGCCTATTTACCCTGTCTTGTGCTTGTGTACCTTACACAGGTGCAAAATACACCCACATAGGCGCAGGTCTGCCTTTTTCCTTCCCCTATGGGCCCCGTAATGTTCCCCAATCAAGCAAAATGCATGAAATTGAACATATGGGTGTTTGAGCTACATACCGCTGCTCCGACGTCGTCTGGTTGTCTGTAGGTACGTACATGTTCCCCAAGGTGATCTGCCATTGGAATGTTCACCATCTCTCTGCAAGGGTCCTTTTTCCTGAGCAACAACTCCTCCACTTTGGCCAGTGCAAATGAACTCTTTTCCTTCTCCTTGTCTCTTATATAGATCTTTGTTAGTACCTAGATGGATGTGCATGCTCTCCATCTTATGCTAGTCGCAGTCTTTTGCACCTTCCAATGCTTGTAATTTGTGCATCCGACCTCTGATTTTTGATCCGTTTGAACCTATCATTTTTTGTCATTCTTATTGATCCCTTGGCCTCTTTTCTGGATTTTTCCAGCCAATTCCTCAAGGGGGCATGCATATGTCATTGTTATTGTCTGGGGCATTTTCATTATTGTTCTTTGAAACAACGCTTGAAATCGCATTGTCTCAAAGAGGGGCAAAATGTAGACGTCTAAAAATGGTCAACGCTTGCAGAGTCATACTTAAAATTTGCACATTGCTTTATTTTAGGGTTCTTGCATTGCATTAACATTTCTTCTATGTTGCGGACTTGGTCTTTATCATTTACGAGCATCGAGTCCTTCTACATTCCTCATTTTTCTTGCTTTTGAATTAGGTCTTGTTGATAGCAATCTTCAGTCATGATTTTGGTCGATCTTATCCTGTCGCATCATGGTGTGTGCTCATTTATCATCATTTTGGACATTGTCAATCCTAATCAATGATAGAATTAGGGTTTTGTCCTCTTATCAATCTTTCAATCATCTTTAGCTTGTTAGTAATCATTTGCAATTATCAATTTGATCTCCTTGTCAACCTTGTCATTTTGTGATCGATTCGTCATCGATCCTTGTCCTTGTCAATCTTGTCATTTTGCGATCGATTCATCATCGATCCTTGTCCTTTTCAATCATGTCAATTTGGATCAATTAGTCATTGTTCCTCGTCAATTGGCGCCTATCAATTTGATCTCCTTGTCAATCTTGGTCAATCTGTCATTGATTTTTGTCAACCAATCTCAATCATTTATCAACATTGGTCCTTTGTCAATTAGAATCATGATCAAACCTACATTAATTTCTTGTTGTCTTGACCTAATTCCTTGTCCTCTTATTTCTAGGGTTTTATGATTTGTTCATTTAATCCTTTTCTTCTTCTTTGTGGGTTAAATAAATCTATTTATTTAGTCCTAGGTCTCTTTCATGAATTAATTAATGGATGAAAACCTATTAATTGATTCACCTAATTTCTATTTTATCTTTTTCCTCAATTTTCTAATTTGCTAATTTCTCCTAATTCCTAATTTCTATTTCTACTTCAAAATTGTCATAATTTGTCATACATTTTGCATAGCAACTTGTCATAATTTGTCATAATTTGTCATACTCCTTGCATAGAAATTGTCATACATTTGTCATAATGTTGCCATTCTTGATTTGAATTTCCTTTCAAATCTCTTCATGCTAATCTTGTCCTCTCTCCAATTTGTCTATAAATTGGATGAGTTTCTTCAATCGAGGAATCAATCAATCACACTTTCGAGTAGCCTTGTGCTGCGAATTTCATCTCTCAACAACTTGCTTTCTACTTGCATTTTGCACTTGTAGGTGAGATGAACATCAAATTTGAAGGTAAAAGAAGAACAATGGAGCCACATGAAGGAGATATCTGCATCAGTTTGCTTCAATTTCATGCAATTTGAATATCTTGTCTTTATGTCTTCATTGATTGGATTAGGATTGCTTTCATTGCAGTTTTAGGTTTTGTTATTGTCCTAATTGCTATTTGTCTTGATGCTTTTTGATTTCCTAATCTACAATATGAATACCTACAAATAATTCACTTATAATTATATTACCGAATATATATTTAACAACTCAGAATTTAATTTCCATAGTATTAAAATAAAGATAAAATAATATAATACCCATAATAATAAAAAACAACTTATATATAAATACATATATATAGATTCATATATATATATATATATATATATATTATAAGTTAATTAATAAATAACTCAAAATACACAACCCCCAAGCACAAGATCCGAAAGTGCCATGTCAAAGTATGCACGAGGGAAAAGAAAGAGGAAACCATACATCATTGCTACTCTGCACGGTAGCACATGCTACCGCTGCTAGCACTGCTACCTTACGATAGTAGATGCTACCACCAGTAGCATACTACCGATGGTAGTACTGCTACTGCATGGTAGACGTACTACTCTTGGTAGTTGCTACCTGCCAAATTTTTATTTTATATTTTTATTTTTATTTATATTTTTTAAAATTTTATAATTACCCAAAATTTACAATGAATCTCTTAAAAATCATTTTCTAGAATTTAGTTAAACTACCTTTTGTTTAAGATTTAAATAAGATAATTTCTCCATAACCTATAAAAATGAAATTAATTTAATTAAAAATTAGATCCATTACCATAGTAATTAATAATTACCCAGAGATTACACTAATATTGACAGTACGTCCATAGCCAAATATCAAAACTAACCCCCAATTAAAAAGGAAATATTCTCTCTGGTAAAAACCCGTTTTCTTTCAATCTTACAATTTCCATGCAAAATAAAATCTTGGCAAAATCTGCCATAATAATTTTCCTAATTTTCTCAAAATTAACTTCCTTCCATAAACTAGAAATTAACATCAGGAATGGACTTTAGCCAAGAACAAGAAATAATCAGATAGGATTTTAGATTAAACTAACATCTTAACACACACATCAATCAAAGAGATAAAAGAAATAAAACTATTTTCTTTATAACAACAATCAAAGAAGCCACCCAACCTAGTATAGCTTTCTTGGAAGAAATCTATAGAAGAGCCCTGATCTTTTCAACAAGCTTCCAAATAAATTTCTTCACCTAAATCCCTGACCTGTTTCCTGTATCCCCTAAATATTGGCAAATGCACACTCCAATAAGAAATTGTAGGTGATTGAAGGTATTGTCATTGATGGCAACCTTGCAATCATGTGATACCAGCAAGCAGACACAGGCACTGACACACAGAACACCGACAACAAAAACGAAGAATACCGGCACCCTGGTCGATAGGAATTTTATGTATTTATACTTTAAAATTAATTGTAAAATCTTTTGTAAGCTGACATGACAGATTGTAAAATGACTCATAAATGAATCAGATCATTGTAGATAATTTAGAAGACATGAAATAGGATGTGAAATATGCAGACCTAATATGTGAATTATTGGTTAAGGATTTATGTAGTAGCAGAGCTTAAACCAGTACTGAATCTGGCATAGCAAATACTGATCTAAAACAGTACAAGACATTGGATTAGTATAATCCATTTTTGTAAGTTAGTGTGACTTCTTTTGTAATTGAGCAGTAAGCTCTAGGCACTTGGCCTTCCTGCATGTGTAGGCCCCTATTGTAAGAGTAATATTCCCTTATTGGTTAGTAAGCGAATATTGTGGGTCACAAATACCATCGAGGTTTTTCCCACACTAGGTTTCCTCATTAAAATATTGTGTTATGGTGTGCTTCTCATGTTGTTTTTATTGTTCTTATTTACTACATTATTTTTGGTTTACCGGTACTCAGTTTTAATATGCTTTTCATGTTTTAAATCAAGTAATTTGATATATCGGTTAGATACTGATTCACCCCCCCCTCTCAACATCTTTAAGAATCCTAACAATTGGTATCAGAGCTTGGTCCTCTATTTTCATAAGCCTAACAACTTGAGGAAGATCTTATCACCGGTGGAGATGGAAAACTTAAGAAATCAATTGGAAACAACTCTTATAGACTATGATGCAAAAAAATTGAAGAATATCAAACTTGAGGATGATCTGAAGGCTACTCAAGATATTATTCAAGGACTTCAAGAGAACTTTACTATTGCAAGGAACAAGAGGAGATAACTTTGTGAAAAGATGCAGAATGAAGAAAATGAAAAGGAAACTCTTAATGATTTGGTAAACAAGCTAAGATAAGAAATCAGTACCACAAAGAATGAGATGCAGGATATGACTATGAGATTCTATAAAGAAATTGATGATAGAAAGAAGACTTGGTTAGAAGACTAAATGAAGATGGAAATGAAAACACTAGACTCAGTCATGAAAAAGATATGTTGAAGACAGATCTAATGCACACACAAAATGAAAAAACTGAACTCATGAGACATAAAGGAATCTTGGAAAATGAACTGACTACTGCAAATCAACACAAGGAAAAATTCAAGAAAACTTCATAAGAACTTGGTGACATGCTGAAGAATCAGAAACCTAATGGTGATACAAATGGCCTTGGCTTTGAAGTTGGTGAAAGCTCTGGTACTGCAAATAATCATGATCATAGCAAACCAGTAAGACAACCTACTGCTTACAAATTTAATGGCAAATTCTTTAACTGTAACAAGTATGGTCATAGAGAAAATCAATGTAGATCTAGAAATTATCAGAATACTAATACACCCACCGGTCAATGTTCTAAATGGAAAAGAGTTGGTCATAATTCAGAAAACTGCATAATGAATGTAAGATGTTATATTTGTGGAAGATTTGGACACTTATCTAATCAATGCAGAACATATACTGGCATAGGATATGGGAAATCTATTTAGAAGAACAATGTGGCTTGTTATGCCTGTAACAAGATTGGACATATTGCAAAATTTTGTAGAAGTAAGGCATCACTGGCAAATACCAAAGGTCCTAGTTTGAAAGGTAAAGAAAAGGTTGAAGATGTAAAGAAAGAATTCTCAAAACAATGGATTAGAAAGTCAGATCAGAATGTTGATGGGAATACTCCTCCACCAACAGAACAGAGTAACACTCCACCAACAGTAGAATCTTCATCTAATTGAAGGAAAATCTTTTGGGGGTTTAGCAACAAAATAAAAAACATGCTATTATTCCCTCAGTTGATGGTGAGAAGTTGAAATTACTTCTATACCGGTAGATGAGTTAAGTTGTGACTTAATCGATGAGAATTAAATGTGGTAGTTGGAGAAAATAACATTATAAAGCAAATGTTTTGGCTCCTTTTTCATTCACTGAGCATTCAAATCTTCAAGAGCACGAAAATTCCTGAGCGAAGGCATTCTAAGTGAAGAAGTGAAGCAATCCATCAAAGCATTCATCCCTAAGGCAGATTGAGGTATTTATAGCTATGGCATCTTCATCCACTCCTGAATTTATTGCAAACCCTACTATTGTTGAGGTTATTAAGTGCCCTAGACCCATTTTCAAACTGGTTCCTGAAATTGCAAAGAAAGATGATAACATAGGTGCATTTTCTCAAATTCCTAAGGGAGTAGTATATGCTGAAGACCCTAGGATGTATATACATTGTCATATTGAGGAATTAGGTGATGATGAGATCAAGAATATGTATAAGTCTGTGATTTGTGATGAGTCTAGAAATGTCAAGATGAAACATAAAATAGTGGAAACCCTAGGTTTTACTGAAATCCTTAGTATCCTGGATTTTCCCAGGGATATCATAAGGATTGTGTTAAGCAGAGTACATGGTGAATTTTTCTGGTTAGATTCAATTCATAAAATCACAAAAGAAGTGGTAAAAGTTGTAACAGGGTTACCTTCCACCGGTAACAGACTTCACAAAACAAAGAATGTCTCAAATGACACAGTGATAAACCTAACCGGTGCAACATTTGACAAAAGGTCTCTAAGGGTAAACAATGTAAAAGGCATAAATGTTAGATTTATCAGTATGATCTTAGGTTATACAGCTACACATGCAAATAGGTTGAACTTGGTTTCTAGCCTATGTATCAAAAGTGCCTATGATATGGTTAATGCTAATGCAAGGATAGATGTATGTGAATGGCTCAGAGATGAGTTGATAGACAATCTAGGAAAGATTAAAGGAGATAAGAAAGGAACATTCAGATTTGGAATTTCGCTTGTTTGTCTGATGTTGTACATAACAAAACAAGTACCCGGTATTAGTGCAAGAAATTTTGGTTTTGACATTCTGGTAGGAAAACAACTATTGGATCTATTGAACAATATGGGAGAAAACTAAGAGAAAAACCTAAATGAAAATTTTCAAGCATTGAAGACTCGAATGAAAACTAAAGTAAGACTATCACAAGCTATTGTGGATAAATATTAGAAGGAAATTTATTTTGTGATCAAGAAAGATGAAATTTGGATGAAGGCAGTTGTCCCTAGAACTATCTGGGTAATTGAAATGGGTTATGAAACAGATGACAATATCATTGAAACTTATGCAAAAGCCCTCCTTGAAGCACCCATGAACCTATTGAAGAATTTTTTGGAAATGTTGAAACAACAGAAAGTGGAATTCAATCAAGGAAAAGGGTTAAGAAAGTTGAAGCAACCGTAAGGAAAGGAACCCTACAGGCTAAAGCAATCAAGGAAGATGTTCTGAGACAAATTGGTATAAGTGAAAGTGATTTGGAAGCACCTCAATTGGAAACTCATCTTTCACTGGCTGGAAGTTCTTCTGAGAGTGATATATCGATAGTATTTAAAAGGGTAGAAAGGAAAATAAAACCCACACCAACACCCTCTCCTACACCAAAAAGAACAAGACAAAAACAATAGGTAGTAAGGCCTCTGGCAAAGAAAATGACTCCTAAGAAGAAGGTAAAACAAGATATTGCCCCAATAGACAAACTTCTTAGTGAAATTACAGAGGATGGTAAGCTAAAGAACATCAACAAAATATACAATACACTATCCGCTGATGATAAGGAAAGCATAGAGAACAGTGTAATTTTACACTTAGATATATACAAGAAATTCTTGATGGAAGTTGTTGATGAAATTCCAAATGATCTATATGGGAGATTAAAAGCTAGAAGGCTAGCAATAGTTGAGCTAGACAAGAAAATTAAGATTGAAAAACTACTTGCAGTACATCCAGTCAAGTCAACTAATGAAATTGGTAAACTTATCAGTGAAGCAAACCAGATAGTATTCTCTACTACTCACTGGCATGTAGCACTGATGGCAGGTAGAGTAAAGGAAGTCTCTGAGGAAACAACAGATGCATGGGATATATTCTTTGTGGAAAAAGAAAAACAGGAAGAATTACTCAGACCAAAAATTATTAAAGTATAAAGGATAGAGATAAGGGGAAAGGTAAGGTAGGTGGACCTCCAAGCCTTAAAATAACTGACAATATGCCCCCACCTCTTTCAGATACTCCACCGGTAGATACTACTGACAATCAACCAGCCACATAGAGTATGAAGATTCCACTAGAGGATACAAATCCTGAGTCTGAAATTTTATATACTGTGAATGTAGACACCCATGAAGTAAATGTTGTGGTTGATAGAGAAACCATTGAAGATAAGGAGAAAGATGTGACTACTGAGTCACTAACTGCAGAAATTGAGATAAGCATAGAAAAACCTACACAAGCAGAGCAACCGGCTGAAGATACCACTGAGAAACTGGTAGAAACAACTGAAAACCCATCTGAAGAACCGACAAAAGAGAGTTCAGAGGTAAAAACTGAGACTACATCTGAGAAACTGACAGTTGAAAGCTTAGAGAAACCCTCTAAGATACAAATAGAGAAACCAAAATAGGTACAAGTTGTAGCACAGGTTCAGACAGAGATAATGCCACCGACCCAAACTGAAAAGCCTAAACCTTTGTTTGTAGAAATACAAACATAGACTGACCTACCAGAGGCCGAATCAAGAAAGGTAATTACCACAACCTGTAGCATGGCTATTGTAAAGACTGTTGGACAAACATCTGGTACATCTATGGTAGATTTCAGACCTACAAATGTAACAAAGGTCTTATTAGATTCAATAAAGAAGATCACAGAATGTAATGCACAAGCCTATAAGGATATTGATGATAAAATTCCAATTCTTAAATTGATAGCACCAAAGTGCATTGTTGATAACAAGGATTCTTTAGGTCAACTAGACACATTGTCTAAGTTCATCACCAGTAACATATTGACTGTTGATCAAATAAATGAGGATACATTTAAGGAAATAATGATTAAAGAAAAAGAGAAATTATTTGAAGAAATAATGAAGAAGAGCAAGGAGAAAATGGATACCCTATTACTAGAACTTGGAGAAATAATTCTTGACTCCAAGAAACTGTACAGGGACACTTGTAAAACAAATGTCTTAAAAGAAGACCTTGACAAGGAAATCAACAAAGCACAAGATAAGATAAACAATATTGCTGATAATTTGATAGGATCATCGGATTCATTTTTGGAGATAGAAAAGAAAATAATAGAGCAAGAAGAGAAAATCAAGAAGTTAGAGAATGACAAACAGAGAATAAAAGGTAAAGGAAAGGACTTGAAATGCAGACTTGGTCCAATACTAGAATACCTCATTTCCTTGAGAAAGGAAATATCTGAGGCTCTGGTTCCCGGACTGAAGACACTGGAAGAGAAAATGAACATACTCATTGGTACAGTGTAGAGAACACAAGAGGCAATAAAAGACAAAAAAACATTTAGTAATGCTATAAATTTGATTTTGATAGATATCTTTCAGATTGTAACCCACTAGTTACAAGAATCCAGTCAAGACTCCACTGATAGCGAATGACAACCTTTGTCATTGATATCAAAAGGGGAGTAGTATAATGAGAAAAATGGTTAGAAGGAAGTAGAGATTATCTACTCAGGGGGAGCATATATTTTTGACATACATTTTTGGCAAATATTTTTTTTGGACTTCAAATTTTTGGATACACTCTTGAATTTTTCTCATGAGTGTTGCCATCAATGCCAAAGGGGGAGATTGTTGGCAAATGCACACTCCAATGAGAAATTGTAGGTGATTGAAGATATTATCATTGATAGAAACCTTTCAATCATGTGATACCGGAAGGCAGGCATAGGAACCGGCACACAGAACATCGATAGCAAAAAGGAAGAATATCAACACCTTGGCCGATAGGAATTTTATGTATTTATACTTTGAAATTAATTGTAAAATCTTTTGTAAGCCGACATTGCGGATTGTAAAATGACTCATATATGTATGAGATCATTGCAGATCATTTAGAAGACATTAAATAGGATGTGAAATATGTAGACCTAATATGCAAATTATTGGTTAAGGATTTATGTAGTAGTAGAGCTTAAACCGGTACTGAATCTGGCATAGCAGATGCTGATTTGAAGCAGTACAAGACATTGGATTAGTATAATCCATTTTTGTAAGTCAGTGGGACTTATTTTGTAATTGAGTAGTGAGCTCTAGGCACTTCGCCTTCCTGCATGTGCAGGCCCCTATTGTAAGAGTAATATTCCCTTATTGGCTAGTAAGCGAATATTGTGGGTCACAAATCCCACCGAGGTTTTTCCCACACCGGGTTTCCTCATTAAAATACTATGTTATGGTGTGCTTCTCATGTTGTTGTTATTGTTCTTATTTACTACATTATTTTTGGTTTACCGGTACTCAGTTTTAATATGCTTTTCATGTTTTAAATCAAGTAATTTGATATACCAGTTAGATACTGATTCACCCCCCCCCCCCCCCCCTCTCAGTATCTTTGGGAATCCTAACACTAAAATAATGACCTATTCCTCTTTTTAAACTAAAATTCTAGGTTGAATATACTTTTCCCAAAAACCTAAATTTAGAATAAAAGCAATTTTATTTTCTTTTCTAATATTCTAATCAAGGATAAGTTAACATGCAATAATTAAAAATTATTTTTCTTTCTTTTTTTTTCTCATGCAACTCTAATTAATTTTCTAAATAAGAAATTAAAGCAATGCTATAATTTTAATGAATTCTTTTATTCATTTATTTATTCTTTTATTTATTTAAAATTCTAGGAAACTATAAATGCAATAAATCTAATTTATTTTTCCACTAAAATTTAAATAAACTATATTTCTAATATCATGCAGCTTGCAACTTAATTTAATAACTTCTTTTAATTAATTAAATTTATAATCTCAATGCATACATAAATCAGCTATGAGATAACTCCATAAACTTAATTAATTAATCAAATCCACTAAAACACACAACCTGAACAAAGCTCAAGAAAATATAAAAAGATCAAACGATAAAATAAGAAGGCCGAACAAACTGATAGGATGACCAACTAACGACACTCACACGAGTGTAAATGAGTAATATAGGGTCAACTACTATCTCCTCCACTTCCATCAGAAAATATAAGGCACGCTCAGACCTATGAAGCCAGGTGGAGACGATACCCCATACCTACCCGGTACTTGTACCTGCAATATCTCACATCACCGAATCACACATGCATATATACAATATAGAAAACATGACATACACACTGATGAAGGAGAATTGCGATGTTCCCTATCTCACCAAAACAAGTGAAGGAAAATCATCCCCTTGCATCGCATACACTCGCAGACACACAACATATAATTCCACATTGCATAAATAAAGTAAAGTGTCAGTACATAGCAATAATCCATAAAATGCCATAAATCATCAGTACTGAAATACTGCAAATAAATTATGCATCTCATATCTAGATAAAGCATGAAATAATCTCATATAAGTTTGAATAACACTTCATGGTAATGTATCCACTGAAAACAAACAATAATAAAATATGAGTCTAATGAGTTCAAACGAGTAGGGGTACTACATTCTTCCCCCCAAAACTAGGCTTACTCCTAGAAGCCTAAAATAAATAAGAGTACAGCTCTCTCATCTTCGCTACATCTTCCTAAGTCGCTGAGGTCTCATCATTTGGGTCTCATAGGACCCTTACCTGGTTGATGGTGCGACCCCTGAGGATCAAATCCTGACGCTGGAGAATGTGCACGGGCTCCATGGAAAGTTGCCCATCCTCAACCCACAAAGAGTTCCAATCAAGAACATGTGTCAAATCAGGATGATAAGGTCGAAGAACTAAAACATGAAAGACATTGTGGATGCGGGATAGACTTGGTGGCAAGGAAAGACAGTATGCAACAGGTCCTATCCTCTCAAGGATCTCAAAAGGTCCAACAAATGGAGGCACCAAATTATAACCCTTTCCATAATGGATTAGACTCTTCCACGGATGCACTCTCAAAAACACTTGGTTGCCAACAAAAAATTGATGATCCTATACCGCTACCACATGCTCATGAATTTGATCTACCTACTGCTCCATCTCCCGAAGAATATCTGGTCCTATAAGCACCCTATCCTCTAACTGATCCCAACTCAAAGGAGTGTGGCAAGGCTGACCATACAATGCTTGAAAGGGGGACATACCTATGGAGCTATGATATCCATTGTTATAAGAAAACTCCACTAGATAGATATAGTCCTCCTAGCGTGACTGCTCGTCCATCACATACATGTGAAGCATATCCTCTAACACTTGATTCACTCGCTCTGTCTGACCATCTATCTCTGGGTGATAAGCTGAACTAAAGTTCTACTGAGTCCCCAAAGCATGCTGAAGTGAGGTCCACAATGCTGAGGTAAAGACAGGATCTCTATCGGATATGATCCACCTCAGAATCCCATGCAATCTCACTACATCTTCCAAGAAGACTTGTGCCACCACTGCTACCATATAGTAAGCTTGAATAGGAACAAATTAAGCAACCTTAGTCAATCTATCAACAATGACCATGATAGCATCATGATGACATGAAGAGATAGGCAAACCAACAATGAAATCCATGGAAATGATATCCCATTTCCAATCTGGTACCAAATTAGGTTGTAAAAGCCCTGTCGAGTGCTAATGTTCTGCCTTCATTCACTGACATTCTAAACACTTCGACACAAAATCAGAAATGTCACATTTCATACCAGCCCAATGATAAATTTGTCTAAGATCTGCGTGCATCTTTTTGACACTTGGATGTGCTGAATAAGGTGCACGATGGGCCTCGGTCGTGATCAAAACACGAAGACCCTCCAAAGGAGGTACATAGATCTATCCATGGTGACGAAGAAGTCCATCTGCCTCAAGGTTATATCTAGAAAATCTACCCTCTAAAGGCCTTCCAGACTCTATCACCGTTCTAGCATCTTGATACCAAGTATCCTGAGGAAGAACTCCTAGAATTCTCTCTCAAGTCTACTCCAAGGGACAATGTTGAAACTTCATGACGCCTATGACTTAAAGAATTTGCCACTATGTTCTCTTTTCCTTGAATATAATGAACCTCTAAATAATACTTGCAGAAGAATTCCATCCATCTCCGCTATCGAGAATTCAAATTCGGCTACGTGAATATACACTGTAGACTGCGGTGATCACTATGCAGCTAAAACTGACACCCTAATAGGAAATGCCACCATCTAACCAAGGCATGAACTACAACTACCAACTCTAAATCATGAACTAGATAGTTCAACTTGTGGTTCTTGAGTTTGCGAGACTCATAAGCAACCACAGGTCCATCCTACATAAGCACTGCACCTATACCTTCCAAAGAGGCATCTGTGCATACCATTAAATCTCTAGATGGATCTGGAACTTCCAAAATTGGAGCACTGACCAAGAGTTCCTTCAAGGTCCTAAAAGGTTGTCTCACACTGTTCTGACCAAACAAACTTCTTCCCTTTTCTTTGAAGAGAAGTAATCGAGTGTCGAAAAAGACTTCAATAAAGTGATGGTAATATCTGGCCAAACCCATAAAACTCCTAACTTTTGAAATGTTGGTTGGTGATAACCAATCAACAATGGCTTAGATCTTTGAAGGATCCATGGATATAGCTTCTCACGAAACCACATGACCAAGATAGTTCACCTCAGACTGGAAAAAGTCACACTTTGCCAAATTGGCATAAAATTGATTCTCCCTCAAGCACTGCAATACCTGACATAAGTGATGCTCATGTTCATCCATAGATCTACAATAAATCAGAATGTCATCCAAGAATACAATGACGAAATGATCTAGGTAGGTGTGAAAAACCCTATTCATTAAGCTCATGAAAACTGAAGGCCCATTCGTCAACCCAAATGGCACCACTATGAACTCATAGTGACCATAATGAGTATGAAATGTTGTCTTATGAATGTCTGCATCCTGAATGCGCAGTTGATGGTATCCAGACTTTAGGTCAATCTTAGAGAGCACCTTGTCTCACTTAACCTAATCAAAAAGGTCATCTATATGAGGTGATGGATATCTATTTTGGATGGTCACCTTGTTCAGCTATCGGTAATCAATGCATAACTGAAGAGAACCATCTTTCTTCTTAACAAGGATAACAGGCGCACCCCAAGGGGAAACACTAGAATGAATGAATCCCTTGGCCAACAATTCTTCTATTTGCAAATTCAACTCACTCAACTCCTGAGTAGTCATCCAATATGGAGCTCTCAAAATAGGTTCTCCACCAGGAACCAAGTCGACATGAAAGTCTATGTCTCGCTTTGGAGGCATACTAGGAATATCCAATGGAAACACATTAGCATACTCTCTAAGAATAGGGTGACTATCAAGAGTGATTTCTCAACTCTCTGACTCATCCAATTCTTCAAGAGTAGCTGCAAAAAGTTGACACCCTCTATGCATGCACCGCTTAAGTTGCATAGCAGAGATCATACTTAGAGATATCAGCCTCTGGACTCCAAAAATCTCCACTTCTCTACCAAGGTCATCTAAACACTCCACTATCTTCTTGTGATAATGTATGCGAGCACTGTGAGATGATAGCCAATATATCCCCAACACTACTCCATAAGAACCCAAAGGAATAACTTGAAGGTCAACAGAGGTAACTATGGTTCCTAGGTCCAACTTACAACTAGGAATGAAAGCATCTACAGAAACACGGACACCTGTAGCCAACTCTACTTGCCACCTATCCACCTGCTTAGTAGACATGAGTCTGCACCACTCCACAATGGATGAAAAAATGAAAGAATCAGAAGCACTGGAATCAAAAAGTACAGAGACAAGGATTTCATGCAAAATACTTGCTGCCTCAATGACTGTACCCTAATGATCAGCTTGGCAGTCATCTACCACTGCAAACACTCTATGGGATCTCCTTGCATCTCCCACTATAGGCTCAGATGTTGCTAGCCTCTGACTACCTGTATTGTGTAAACATTGAGGGCACTACGTGGCTCTGTGACCAAACTGTCCACAAGAGAAGCAAGCTCCTCTATTACCTGTCAGCCCACTAGATTGCTGAAAACTTCCCTGGCTAGGAGCATGAGATGCACTATGTGAGGAATACCCTATAGGGCCCTGTTTGCCCTTTTGCCAGTTCCTGTTCTTCTTATATTGAGAGTTGCCACCTTGCTGGCCCTGGAACTATTTTGGTTTTGACAATTACTGCTACTACTACTAACCACCCTTAGTGAGTGCCTGAGGAGTCCTAAATGGTGCAGCTGACTGGGACTGATTTCCTCGAGCTCTATTCCCACTGGAAGGTGCACTACCTATCTACACACTTGTTAAACCACCAAGTGAATGGATAAGGTTCAGCTCAACCAATTTGGCTTTCGCCATGGCTAGCTCAACCCTCACTCCTCCACTAATACAGTCATTCAAACCTCTCTAGAAATGTTGAACAAGCATAGCCTTGTTATTACCAATCCCGACATAATGTTTGAGCTCATAGAACCTATGCTCATATTGATTTACTATCATCCCATACTAATGCAAGGCGTAGAACTCATGTGCTTGAGTCTGCCTCCACTGGGGTGAGAGAAATCATGCCCTGAATCTCTCCAGAAATAGCTCCCATGTTACGATGTTAATGCATACACCGATCTTCTCCTCCTCTAATCTCCACCAGATTGAAGAAAAATTATTGAGATGCATAATAGCACATCTCGCCTTGGTGCTACTACTTTATGGAAACATAGCGAAACACCAGTCCAAACCGATGAGCCAGGTCTCTGCCTTGAGATTGGTACCCATACCATCAAAGTAAGGAGGATTGGACCTCATCAAGTCCTTTATGTGACCCAAGGAAGGTGGATCTTAGATAGTTGGAATCTTCCTCCTCTTGGGTGATCTCTCCCTCTCTCTCTCCTCTGGAACCTTGTGAAGTGGTTCCTCAACCTGAGCATGAATAGGCTACTCAAACTCAGGCCTTTGGCCTAACCTAGCTAGAACCTCCTGAAACATCTGTCTCAGCTCTTCCCTTTTGGGAACCTGCTCTCCTGCATGCTGATAATTCTAATGAACAGACTGTTCCAGGTCCTGATGAACTGACTATTTTGGCTCAATACTCACATGAGTGGGTAGTGGTGAAGGATTGTGATGGTCAGCACCACAGCCTCATCCTCCACCTTTGCCTCCTTTGCAACCACCCATACGACCTCCTCCTCTAGCTTTCCTAGCCATGACCTAGTACCATAAAAGAGAAACGGTTCAGATCTACAATAAGGATAAGACAAGAGAGATACAAACATTAAGACCTAAATAAGATGGTCGACTGAAAGGCTCACTACAAACCCAGAGTGCCCAGTGTTGAAACTTGGGCTCCGATACCAAATGTAATGCCCCACCAGGAACCCTAAAGGAAAACAACACAACTAGGCAACTAAAGGGTGAAATAATTTTATTTTAAATATTAAGTGCATTTATTATAACCATTGCATGTCTAATAACACAATGGAAGACTAACACATGATTTCCTAAGGGTTACCAATGAAGATTAATCATAGATTATATTAACACCATGGTTAATCCAATTTGTCCATTTAATTAGGTAAAGTAAATGCTTAAGTTCAAAACTACACATACATCTAAATTCCATAATGAAGAAATCAAAGTATTCCAATGCATCCAATTTCCCATAAAACATTTATACATAAGACAAAGCAACTGAATTAACATACATTCCACTAGCATAATATTAAAATATCCATAAATACATGGCTTCCAATAATGCCATAGATTACAAAGTTACATTATCAAGGTTACATAAAAGTTGATACAATGACCACAAGGTCTCAACTGAACAATAATCACGGACATGAACTGGTACATGAACCATGAACCAAGAAACACTAGCGAAGCCTTTCCTCACCTGAGGATACAATCCAAAACATCCAATGGGAAGTGGCACTACCACCCGACCATGTGATCCTGAATTGGAACCACCCCACCGTGCTAGGAGATAGTAGAAAACCCTCAAGCAAGCAAAATAAGACAAGTACAAAAGAACTACATGACTCCACAAACATCCATGTGACTGAACTCACAAACACTAGTGACTCTAAGGAGAGAGTGTCATCGCATAGCTTGATGGTTACCATGGTAGGCCTCCTAGGTCCCAACTCTTTGTCCTGGTAACCTCTCCCAGCTTCCGGCTCCAACTAAGTCTCATGCAAACCCTATTAATCCTTTCGTGAAGACAAGGTGGTAAGTTTTCCATTCCAGGCCTTCTCATAACATTATGAGCCCTGTACAAGCACTTCACCTATGCACGAGGTACATTATCTTAATTAATATTTATTTCACTCCCCCCAATATATTATTAGGTTATCACTTTTTAACTGACTTTCGATGGGTTATCCTGTCATCCACTTTGGGCACGGCCCCCGCTCAAAAGCCACTCTCTCTCATAGGACACTAACAGGAAAGGTCTCTCTACAAGAACTATATGGCGAAACAGACAACCATAACTAATCCTGACAAACCACAGGTGAAGGATACAAAATCACTAACCCAAGATTGACCATTTGGACAAAACACACAATGGCTCACATCAATAAGTTTATACAACAACACCTGACCAAGGAGATATAATAACATAGGACACAATGACAACTCAACCAGAATTGCAATGGAATTAAGCTTGACTGCAAACACCATTTCAACAAGACCCTAATACAGGCAATCTTCTCTTACAACAGCCAAAAGCATAAGTAACTTGCAAATAAGGAATTTATAGATAATAAGAATTTACAACTATATTAATACAAATAAATCAATTTTTTCATTTATCCAATAAGGTTAAATCAATCACACAAAAATTAATCTCCTAATGTTTTCAAGCATAAATGTAAAATCTCCAAATTTACAATTTTTTTCTCAAAACACCCGAACTATAATCTAACATTCATAAAATATAAATATAACTATAAATTAAATTATATTCATATAATATATATGAATACCTACAAATAATTCACTTATAGTTATATTACAGAATATATATTTAACAACTCAGAGTTTAATTTCCACAGTATTAAAATAAAGCTAAAATAATATAATACCCATAATAATAAAGAAACTTATACATTAATACATATATATAGATTCATATATATATATATATATATATATATATATATATATATATATATATATATATATATATATATATATATATATATATATATATATATATATATATATATATATATTATATGAATACCTACAAATAATTCACTTATAGTTATATTACAGAATATATATTTAACAACTCAGAGTTTAATTTCCACAGTATTAAAATAAAGCTAAAATAATATAATACCCATAATAATAAAGAAACTTATACATAAATACATATATATATATTCATATATATATATATATATATATATATATATATATATATATATATATATATATATATATATATATATATATATATATTATAAATTAATTAATAAATAACTCAAAATACACAATCCCTGGGCACAAAACCCGAAAGTGCCATGTCAAAGTACACACAGGGGAAAGGAAAGAGGAAACCATACATCACGGCTACCCTTCACGGTAGCACATGCTACTACCGGTAGCACTGCTACCTTACAGTATTAGGTGCTACCACCGGTAGCATACTACCGATGGTTGTACTGCTATCGCACAGTAGACGTACTACCCTCGGTAGTTGCTACCTGCCAAATTTTTATTTTATATATATATATATATATATTTTAATATTTTACAATAACCCAAAATTTACAATGAATCTCTTAAAAATCATTTTCCAGAATTTAGTTAAACAACCTTTTTTTTAAAGATTTAAATAAGATAATTTCTCCATAACCTATAAAAATGAAATTAATTTAATTAAAAATTAGATCCATTACCATAGTAATTAATAATTACCCAGAGATTACACTAATATTGATAGTACATACATAGCCAAATATCAAAACTAACCCCCAATTAAAAAGGAAATATTCTCTATAGTAAAAACCCATTTTCTTTCAATCTTACAATTTCCATGAAAAATAAAATCTTGGCAAAATCTGCCATAATAATTTTCCTAATTTTGTCAAAATTAACTTCCTTCCATAAACTAGAAATTAACATTAGGAATGGACTTTAGCCAAGAACAAGAAATAATCAGACAGGATTTTAGATTAAACTAACATCTTAACACACACATCAATCAAAGAGATAAAAGAAATAAAACTATTTTCTTTAAAACAACAATCAAAGAAGCTACCCAACCTGGTATAACTTTCCTGGAAGAAATCTGTAGAATAGCCCTAATCTTTTCAACAAACTTCCAAATAAATTTCTTCACCTAAATCCCTGACCTATTTCCTGTATCCCCTAAAATAAAGACCTATTCCTCTTTTTAAACTAAAAATTCTAGGTTGAATATCTTTTTCCCAAAAACCTAAATTTAGAATAAAAGCAATTTTCTTTTCTTTTCTAATATTCTAATCAAGGATAAGTTAACATGCAATAATTAAAAAATATTTTTCTTTCTTTTCTTTTCTTATACAACTCTAATTAATTTTCTAAATAAGAAATTAAAGCAATGCTATAATTTTAATGAATTATTTTATTCATTTATTTATTGAAAATTCTGGGAAACTATAAATGCAATAAATCTAATTTATTTTTCCACTAAAATTTAAATAAAATATATTTCTAATATCATGCAGCTTGCAACTTGATTTAATAACTTCTTTTAATTAATTAAATTTATAATCTCAATGCATACATAAATCAACTATGAGATAACTCCATAAACTTAATTAATTAATCAAATCCACTAAAACACACAAACTGAACAAATCTCAAGAAATTATAAAAAGATCAAATGACAAAATATGAAGGTCGAACAAACCGATAAGATGACCAACTGATGACACTCACATGAGTGTAAATGAGTAATATAGGGTCAATTACTATCTCCTCCACTTTCATCGGAAAATATAAGGCACACTCAGACCTGTGAAGCCACGTGGAGACGATACCCCATACCTACCCGGTACTTGTACCTGCAATATCCTGCATCACCGAACCACACATGCATATATACAATAGAGAAAACATGGCATACACACTGATGAAGGAGAATCGCGATGTTGCCTATCTCACCGAAATGAGTGAGGAAAAATCGTCCCCTTGCATCCAATACACTCACATACACACAACATATAATTCCACACTGCATAAATAAAGTAAAGTGTCAGTACATAGCAATAATCCATAAAATGCCATAAATCACAAGTACTGAAATATTGCAAATAAATTATGCATCTTATATCCTGATAAAGCATGAAATAATGTCATATAAGTCTCAATAACACATCATGCTAATGTATCCACTGAAAACAAACAATAATAAAATATGAGTCTAATGAGTTCAAATGAGTAGGGGTACTACATATCCTCTAGATGTCAAAGGAGATTTGGTCATGTGCATTGATTGCTAGAATTTGGAGTGCAAAAGAGGGAATGTACTTGACAATCCACTACAATTTTAAGAACAAAGAGACTCTATGGCACCGAGAGGTTGCAATCGTAGCCTATGTTGGCCATAATCCTTGTTGCAACGGTAATGAGATGAGCTAAAAGAGACATTTACAATTACAAAAGATAATTATATTTACAATAAAATTCACATAAACAAAACTTGTCTCATGTCAGCCTAAGTGACGATATACTTCATTGCCGGTGTAATTTGGATGTCGGTGAATATGCCTACTAGTGTCAGTAGATGGTATCGGTGTTGACCTTGTTGTCGGTATGTGTGTGTAGAGACCTAATATTGGTTGGTTTCCATCAATGACAACATCAACCATTCTCATATGAGTGTAGAATTCCAACAATCTCCCCCTTTGGTATTGATGACAACACTCATGAGAAAAATCCAAAACTATTGTCCCAAAACTGAAATTCAAAAAGATGTGTGCTCCCCCTGAGCAAGTGATCTCCTCTGTGCATATATTTTTCTCTTCACTACTCCTCCTTTGACATCAATGACAAAGGATGTCAAAAAGAATACAAAATTTCTACCTCAAGTTCTATAACCAGTTGGTTACAATCTGAAAGATATCCACCAAAACTAAGTTCAAACTCTGCATAAACTTGTTACTATCAAAAAGACTTTTCTCAGTCTGCTGGATCATATCGGTGAGATAGAGCATCTACTGCTCTGGTGATCTTTCTCCAGGGATTGGTACCTTAGTTAATTCAACCTTTTCAGTAATAAGACTGTCCAATCTTGGACCAAGTTTTCTCTTTAGCTCTCGGGCCTTCAGCCTTATTCTTGCCTTTTCTTTGTCCAAGTTCTCCAATTTTTCTTCAAACACTACCATTTCATGTTCAAAAACTGATGTAAGTTTCGAAGAACCTATCATAATGTCTGCTATGTTATCAATCTCTTTTTGTGTCTTTTTAATCTTCTCATCAATGTCCTCTATCAAATAGTGAGGCTTACAGGCTTCTCTATACAACTCCTTATAGTCCAAAATTGTAGAATTGAGTACCGATAATAGCGAATCTAAGTGCTCTGTATAGTTTGTAATAGTTCTCTCAAAGAATTCACCATTCTCTTTATCATATCTCTCCTTATCTGTTCCTTCATTCAACTTCTCTAGAGTTAAAACATTTTCAACAATGAATTTGGACAAGGTATCCAATTTACCTAAAGAATTATCAATGTGATCTATCTTACATGTTGGTACAATCATCCTCAAGATAGGTAGTGTGTCATCAATAGCCTTAAATGCTAAGGCATTGCAATTTGTTATCCTTTTGATAGAATCCAAAATAACATTTGTCACATTAGTGGGTCTAAATTCACCTATAGATGTGTTTGGTTTAACAATAGCTTTCCTCTCAACAGATACTTCTCAAATAACCTTAATTATTTCTTCCTTATTACCAACAATTGATTCCTCTTTATTCACATTCTCTACCGGTTTCTTTGTCTCAAATGAACCTCTACCTCAGATTGTTCTCAGTATTAGTTCCTTTATCTTCTGTCGGTGTCTCAGTATTCTGAGAGTCAGTAGTATTTGCCGGTGTCTCAGAGATCTTGATATTCTCACTATCGGCTGCCTTAACTTTTGTAGTCTCCTTATCTACAACAATGTTAATATCCTATTTATCAATGTTCATAGAAAAAAGAATCTCAGAATCCGGGTTAGTATTATCAAGAGCAAAATCTTCAGTTCCCATATCAGGTGAACTGATTGTATGTACTAGTGGGATATCCTGAGCTGGAGGTGGAAGATTATCTGTAATCTTTATTGCAGGAACACCACCAACTTTTCCTTTACCCTTATCCTTATCCTTCTGATATACCTTAAAGGTTTTGTCCATTTTCGGTTTTCTCTTTTCTTCTTTCTTTTCCTTTTCAACAAAGAATATATCCCATTTGTCTGCAGTCTCATCAACAATCTCCTTAACTCTCCCAGCCATTAGGCTCACTTGTCGGTGTCCACTGACAAAAACTGACCAGTTTGTCTCAGAAATTAATTCATCAATTTCCTCTTTTGAATTCATAGGATGTACCACCAATAATACTTCAACTTTCAACTTCTTATCAAGTTCCGTTACTGATAATCTTTTTTCTTCTAATCTCATATACAAATCATTTGGAAAATCATCTATTACTTCAATCAAAACCTTCTTATAGATATCTAAATGAAAAATAATGCTCTCTTCTATTGTTTCCCTGTCAGAATCCTTAAAAGAATGATACAATTTGTTTACATTAATTAGATTTCCTTCCTGTGTTATCTCATTCAATAGTTCTTCCAGAGTAGGGGTATCTAGTGTCTATTTCTTCTTTGGTGTAAGCTTCTTCTTAGGTTCCCTAACTGCCTATTGCTTCTTCCTTAGTATTCTGGTTCTCTTGGGAGAAGGAGAAGATACCAGTGAGGGTTTTCTCTTCTTCCTCTCTACTCTCTTGAATTCAGCTACCTTTCCACTATCGGTATCAGAAGAAGTGACAACTGGTGAAACATCTTCTTTTGGTTTCAATCCTTCTAGTTCACTAGCAGATATACCACTTAAGTTCATTACATTTTCTTTAACCTCCTTAGCCATCTTGGATGCATCTCCGATAAATTTGTCTCTTCTTTTTCTCTACTTCTACATAGAGACAACACTCTCTATAGTTTCAGCACTTCCAAAAATTTCTTTAGATGGTTCTCTAGGTGCATCAAGTAGTGTTTTTGCATATGCTTCAAGAATATTTAGGTCAACTTCATAACCCATTTCTGTTATCCAAATATTTCTAGGAGTAATAGCTTCCATCCATGTTTCATCTTGTTTGATTATAAAGAAGATTTGTTTGTCATACATGTCAACTATACTCTACGGTAACCTCTCTCTTGCCTTCATTTTGGTTGAAATTTTTTTGAAATAATTTGTGATGATCTTGTCACCGTCAGTGCCCATACTGGTGAAAGCTTCCAGAATTTGTTTTTCTATTGGGATGTCATATCCAAAATCCTTATGACCAATGTTGGGCTTCTCTTTGGTGAAGTAAAGCATCAGAAAGACAAGCAGGTTATCAAAGTGAAAAGTTCCTTTCTTGTCACCTTTAAGCTTCTTCAAGTTATCAATCAATTCATCCTTAAGCCATTCACAAACATAAATTTTAGTGTTGTTCTTTACCATCTCATATGCGCTGTGAATACAAAGGCTAGAAACCGAATTCAATTTGTTTCCAAGTGTTACTCTATAGCTAAGTACCATACTCACATATCTCACATTTGCATCTCTAACATCATTGACTCTAAGGGATCTATTGTCGGATGTAGCTCCGGTTAAGCTCATCATACCCTTGTTAGGTATTTTCTTGGTTTTGTCAGGCCTACTATCAGTTGAGGATAAACTAGTAATTGTCTTAATTGCTTCCTTGGTTATTTTGCAAATTGACTCTAACCATATAAATTCTCCATGGACTCTGCTCAACACAAGACATACTACTTCCTTCATAAATTCAGGAATGCTTAGAATTTGAACAAAACCTAAGTCTTCAACAATCTTATGTTCAGGTTTAATTAGACCTTCCTCATCAGTAATAACATCATTTAACATTTTCTTCAAGTCCTCAGTCCCTAGGTCTTCTATGTTGCAGTGGATATAGATTCTTGGGTCTTCGGCAAAAGCGACACCCTTCAGAATTTTTGAAAAAGCTCTGATAGAATCATCTTGTTTAGCAATTTCAGGGATAATCTTGAATACAGGTCTAGGGCGCTCGATGTTCTCTACCACAGTAGGGTTTGCAATAAACTCAGGTGGAAAAGATGAAGATGCCATTTTGAAAGATAAATACCTCTTAACTTGAAATCCTTGAATGCCTAAAAATCACTTTGTTGCTTTTCCTTTAGATTTCCCTTGCTCAAATTCATGCTCTCTGAATGTTTGAATGCTTGGTGAGTCAAAATGAGGGTTTTCTGGTGTTATGTAACCAAAATACTTTTCAACAACCACATTAAATGCTCGCCGGTTAAGTGAGAACTTAACATATCTATCGATAAAGAAGAAATGTATCTTCTTACCATCAACCAAGGGTAGAATGCATGATTTTCAACTTGTTGCAATACCCCCTAAGGATTATTCCTTAGTCAAATGAAGAATCTCCTATCGGTGGAGGGTTACTCTATTCTACCATTGCAAAGACAGATTCATAAACTCTTTGATATCTTTTCTTAATCTATTGTTTTGAAAATTCTTTCTTTATTTCATTTACCTTTTCTTTTCCCTTCTCATTAGATCATTTATTGTTCGCCGGTATAGTCTTGCTCCTACAAAATTTTGCAATATGTCCAATCTTGTTACATGCATAACAAGTTACTTTATTCCTTTCAATAGTCTTTCCATATCCTTGACTAGTTTGTGTTCTGCATTGATTAGATAAATGCCCAAATCTACCACAAACATAGCATTTCACATCCATTCTACAATTTTCTGAATTATGACCAACTTTGTTGCATTTAGAACATTGACCAGTGGGTAAGTTTTTATTTTGATTATTTCTTAATCTACACTGATTTTCTCTATGACCAAACTTGTTGCAATTAAAACATTTGCCATTAAATTTATAAGCATTAGGTTGTCTTACCGGTTTACTATGATCTTGATTATTTGCAATCCCAAAACTTTCTCCATGTTCAAATCCAAGTCCAATTGTACCTCCATCAGGTTTTTGTCTTTTCAGCATGTCATCAAGTCTTTCTGAACTTTTATTGAATTTTTCTTTGTGTTCATTTTTAGTGATCAACTCATTTTCTAGAATGCCAATTTGTCTCATAATCTCCTCTTTATCATGTTGCATGTGAATCAAATCTATCTTTAGCATATCATTCTCATGACAAAGTCTCAAATTTTCATTTGCTCCATAATTAAGTCTCCTAGTCAAGTCTTCTTCATTTTTCTTTCTGTCTTCAAAATCCTTACATAGCCTCATGGTTAAATCTTGCATTTCATTCCTCATGTTAGTGTTCTCTTGTCTCAAATTTTCTGCAATCACTAAGAGTTTCCTTTTCATCATCATGTTTCTGCATTTTCTCATGAAGTTCCTTCCTCTTGTTTTGTGCTATAACCAGGTTCTCTTGAATTCCTTTAATGAATTCCTTAGCAGTCCTTAGATCATCTTCAAGTTTGATATTCTTCAAATTTTTTGCATCAAAATCTTCAAGAGCTCCTTCCAACTGTGTTCTCAAACTCTCCATCTGTACTGGTTTCAGAATCTTCCTCAAGCTATTAATCTTTTGCAAATAGAGGACTAGGCTCTGATACCAATTGTTAGATGCAATGATAGCCCCAAAGACACTAAGAGGGGGGGGTGAATCAGTGTCTAACTAGTTAGTGGAGTATTTGAACTTATTTATAACTTTACAACCCAAATCAATGTACCAGTAAGCAAGAAATAATGCAGTAAATAGAAATAATAGAGACAACATAAATGCACATCATAACACAAAATATTTTAACAAGGAAACCCGGTGTGGGAAAAACCTCGGTGGGATTTGTGACCCACAATATTTACTCACTAGCCAATATGAATAAATATTACTTACAATAGGGGCCTACACATGCAGGAAGGCCAACAACCTAGAGCTCACTGCTCAAAAGAAGAGTCTCACTGACTACAATAAGGATAATTAAATCCAATACAATGTACTACTCAAAATAGCATCTCTAATGCTTGGTTCAGTACCAGTTTAAGCTCAGTTAGATACCTTGACCAAAACCTTTCGTTGTCCACTATATCACTTCATACATACAATAATCTCTTATCATACAAAATGACCTATGAGATCTCATACATATATGAGTCTTTGCAATATGCCAAGTTGAATTACAAAAGATAATCATATTTATAATACAATTCACATAAACAAAACTTGTCTCATGTTGGCCTGAGTGCCGGTATACTTCATTGCTGGTGTAATATGGATGCCAGTGAATATGCTTGCCGGTGTCGGTAGATGGTATCGGTGTTGACCCTATTGCCAGTGTGTGTGTAGAGACCTAATACCGGTTGGTTTCCATCATTGACAACATCAACCATTCTCATATGATAGTAGAATGCCAACATATAGGGCCAACCACGTGAAGGGGAAAGCTCATTTGGCCCCTCCCCCCCAACATCACTCTAAATTCCCTGTTAACATCTAACATTCATTCATTCTTTCATCCATTATTAAAATATAGCATTCATTCATTATCACATAATGTTCATTAACATGTAACATTCATTAACATTCATTAACATGCAACATTCATCAATATTCATTAACACATATCATTCATGAACATTCATTAGCACATAATTACATTCATTAACACATAAAAATCAGTCATTATCAAATAAGGTAGATTACAATCATTTCTTTTTTTTGAAGCTATGTAAAAACTAAGTGGAGCATTGTTTTCTTCATCATTTCCCCCATCTTTAGTTGTTTTGCCCTCTGCTTATGATATCAATGTATTCCTAGTCCTATACAGAGGACGATGATATTGAACCAAAGGGGGGTCCTCTGCAATAACAAAGAAATGGGTTAAATTCAAAACATTTTTTATTATTGTTACAAGTATTTTATTAATTTAAAGAAAATAGCCATGGTTCTCTTTACCTGATGGGGTGACATACTCTTCCACATCATTTTGTCTAGCCTCAACCTCAACATGATGAACACCCTCTATATCCTCTGGAGTTGAAATACGAAAGGTTACATTAATCAATACACCAATTGCAGTTAAATTTGTTTAAAGGAATAATAGTGGTCCTCTTTACTTGGTTAGGGAACATCACGTTCCTAATGTTGTCTACATGGATCATGCTCCACTTGGTCACCACCGAATACATGCTCTAAAATATTAACAAAAAATGCTACATTAATTACTACACTAATAATTTAATTAAGATGTTTAATTATATTAATAATTATATTAAAAATTTTGAATAGCAAATAAATACCTCCACTATTGGAATGCACATCTAGACCTTCATGTCTAGGTTGTGTTCCATGATTAATAGGTTGCATTCCAATGCCATACGCATTGTTATCATTGCTTACTTATTTAAAAAGAATATAGTCACTTTATGTTGGAACTTAACATCAAATAGATTATTGGTAAAGTATTCAATTTGAAATCATTTTCATTTAGCTTATTTACCTTTGTGATGGATGCATCAAAATATTGTATTTTCCCACTCGATTCTTGTAGTTGTTCAGCCACCATTGTATAGCCTTGTTGGTAGGCAATTCTCTTGTCATCTTCTGTGGGCACTTTATTGAATTCAGAGCCCTGCATTTTTGCTTAGTATCATGAATATTTCTTGTATTGTTTGATAAAAAAGAAAGTGTTTGCAATTTATAAATATTTTGATGTGATATTTCATTTATTGATTCTTACAATTCATGCAACAAGTTTCATATAACCACTAGAGTTGAGTTTGTGTTGCTTGTGCTTTTCTTGTCTTTCCTTGGTTGCCTTTGACATGTCACTCAGTCAATGAAAAGTTTGAAATATGTTAGATTATATAAATATAAAGAGTAATTAGTATATAATTACATTCTTAATAGTATCACATACCTTCTTCTGGCATCTGGTGATGTATTTCCTTTTTTCCTTTCAATTCTCTCCTTCACATCCAAAATCAGGTCCCTCCACTCCCTCTCTAGAATCATGGGGGGACGCACATACTTTATGTTCTTCTCTAAATGTGTCTTGTATTGGTCCCTCACATACTTTAGATATGTGTCAACTTTTTCAACGACCTTGGTTTTGTTGAATGTGTCATTTCCGAACAACCCAACCATATGGTTTGCTAGTTCATCTTTTAACTTTTTTTCTTGGTCATTCCACCTTTAAAGAAAAAACAAACCTGTTAGATTCAGAAATAAACTGAAGCTACCTTTGTTATAGTTCAAGAAAAGGATCAAAGGAAAACTATTCTAGCAATGATATGAAATCAAAATAGTGGATTAGGGTTAGGTCACATATGATGTTCCACCTTTTACGTATGGTGGGCCCAAATATCTGCAATGCAATGTCATCAAGATTTTAATAAAAAATATCATTTAATACAAAAAAATCATGGGATCATTAGTTCAAAATGAGTGATCAGTAAGTAAATTACAATTAGACTATATATAATAATAATTTTAAAGCACTTGGAACCTTTTGTATCTTTAAGGGAATCAATTCTTCATTGCTCACCACCAATGTGGCATGCAATGTTCCCATACTAGCAATATGGGAAGATCCAGGAAATGATGGTATGTTATCAGCAATAGTCGCTTCTGATGCATCCTCATGTGCATCTCCTACTGGAGAAAATGGATCCACTATGAAATGCCCCCAAGAAAGAACGCTTCAAGGGAAATAAACACATAATGAAAGAGAGAGCAAAAGAGAGATCTACTAATAGTGGGTGGGTCAACATGACATGCAGTAGATGATGTCTGCATATTGCATGTTGCCAACATTGCAGTCAACAATATAGGTGGGGCTAACCTTAGATGAGGCAACATTTGCACAGGAACATTGACAGCACCTAAAGAATAATACATTAAATATATAAAACATTAAATATATGAAAACTGCAAGAATTGTAAACAAGGATGAACCTTTATTAAGAATTGTAAAGAAAGATGAACCTTTATTAAGTGTTCGATGCTAATATTCATGATACAATAGTATGAAGGAGGACAAAGGTAGGTAAATTTTTGACAAGAGGGTGGTGTAAAGGAAGAAGGAAGAAGACACCTTGAAGAACACTGTAATGTATTATGGTTTGATAAAATCAATAATTTTTTTTGTTTTGGAACTTGTTAATTGCAAATTTCCATGACAGTCACATTTCATGCACTATTTCAAGTTTCTTCTCATCAAGAAAATAGATTAAAAATGTCTAATAAAGGATTGGAGGGTGAAGTGTAATGAATTAACTTTGTTTTGTGCCAATTTAGAGCATTGGTCATGAAGAATGAGGAGAGTTTGAATTGTTTTTCTCTAAACTATCCAAAACCCTGAGTTCTGGGTCAGTCACAAGGGTTTGTTAATATCCATTGATGTAGTCATTGAAAACTTCTCAAATTATGGATTCCTATTGTCAACTCAAGTATCTTTCATATTGAATTGTTCTTATGTTGAATGGTTGTACAAATGTCAAGAAGACTAGTGCCCTAGCAGATTGAGACAAAGTTTTCCTTGTTTTAGGACAACAAACCACATTGTTTTGTTGATTGATGTCCAATGGGTTGAAGTAGGACTGTGTTGATTAAATAAGGTTGGAAAAACCCTAAATAACCTTCCCTAGTATGATGGAAATTGATCCTAAGGTGTTGAGGAACTAAAAATTGCATGAGTAGAGTGTTTATGGGTTGCAAACTATGTTTGAAGATCTAATATGTCAGAGACAGTATCAAGTATGATGTGTTTTGGGTGCTCAAAGTGATAAGCCAAGAAAGTTTCAATCTACTTGTTTGATCATAATAGTCACAATGAATGGTAGTTTGGGTTCTTTATTTTGCATTTTTGGAATTTGTAAGGATTCTATGAGTAAGTACAAATGATGAGATCTTGGCCAGTTGGAGCAGACATTAGTGAGATGAGGATAGTGAAAGAACACTCTTGGAGGATAGGGGTAAGTATATGTTAAGGTATGATGGTTGAAATACTTGGTATTTTCACAATGTTAAGCCTAACATGGAGTTTCTTGAACATGTAACTTGTCTTGTTGGAAGTTGAGCTCAAGTAGAATGTGATGAGATTTAAAAGGAGAGAGTATCATATAGTGAGAGGTGAGTTGATAGTGAAGAACAAATCATAGTATGAATCTCTCAAAAATTATAAGTGATGAAGTGAGAGGTTGATCCAATTAAAGGATCTAGAAAAAGGATGTGTTGGGGGCTTGTTGAGAACAAGTGAAGGGATGTGTAAGGGGGTTTGTTTCCCTAAGGTATGAATGATCAGTCATGAAGAGCATCAACTACATAACAAATATATGATCAATAATACTAACATTAAAAAATCAAGTTCACAAGTCCAAAGAAGGAGTAGTTTTAATGTATAGAACATGGTCATCTCCTAAACTACTTGCAATACCCTGATCATGGCCACCAGGTTGATGAGGACACATAAAATCCTATAAAAACAACATGTACATATTTTAGTTAATGACATAAAAGAAAATAAAATATACACCATTATTGAACTTTTGTTATAATTAAAGCTTTCATTACTGCTTACTTGCAAGTTTTGTGTTGTCCACATCAATTGTTGCACCCTTTCTTTTATTTCATCGGACTAAGGGCTCATGGATGCCAAAGAAATAATCTCTCTATTAATTTTTCTAACAGACTTTTTCATCATTTCTATAGGGTTTGTGGTAAATGCAATGTCATCATCGCATAATACTATTGAGTCCACATCCCTATAGAGGTGAAGAGGTACTACGGGCCCCTTTCCCTTTCCCTTTCCCTGAACATCCATCTGTGACAAGAATATTATTAACACTATCAAAATTACTCCAAAAAACTCAAGAAAAGAACATAATAATGTAATAGTTTGCTTCTATCTAATTTGTACAATTACAATGAGGTTTACCTACTCGGTAGAAGTGTCAGGACCTACATCCTTGTATGTTCTATGTGATGGATCCATGTCACCCTGTGACAAATTTTTTTTATAGAAACATTAGCAAAATAAAATCAATAGACTTAGCAAAAACTTAATAATAAAATGGTATATTGGAGTCATTAATTGTAGGTTGGTTTAAATGGTATATAGTACATACCACCCCCATGATATTAAATTTCTTTGTATTTATATGATTCAAATTGTAATCGATTAGCAACTCTTCCCTCGTACTTATTGATTTTATCGCACATACGAATACATGATTTCCCTCACGCGCCTCAAATATGTAATTAGGTTGCTTATTAGTTGACCCAGGTCACGTACTATTTATAAAACCTACAATATTCCTTGTTACTTTTGACCTTCCATCAATGTATACAACCACTCATTTACTTTGATCATTATCTTTATGTTGTATATAATTTACTAATAGTGCATACCTACGCATACTTTTTTTATATCAAACAATCTGCATCCAATTTTTGTACTTGTAACAAGGTCTGACATACTCCATCAATTCAATAGCTTTGTTGTAACAAACCTTTATGCCATCCATGGAGAATAGGCCCAAACCATGTAATGATGAAGGTGATATGCGATATATCCTCTCGTTAACACAAAATTTTGAGTTTATTGGAGGAAGTTCCTTGGGTACCCATTGCTTCTATATATGTTTGTACCTTAAGGGTACCTCGATGTCGCCTTTTGTCTCACCATCGTAAGAACATGACCCCCCTTGAGCAAGGAAAAATTCCATGCGTTTATTAAATTTTCTTCTAATCTTTTGACCTCTAGTTGATCTCCCTATTTTAGATCTACTACATGTCTCACTTTCATCTTCTATTCCTGCATTTCCCTCTCTCAAGGAAGAAATATCTGACAAATACCTATTTGGTGATACCTGCACTCCATCAAATGAGAGAGTTAGTTGGTAATGAGAGAGATGTTTTGCAAATGAGGGTATTGTTGATGAAGAAGTTGGCCCTAAAGTTGATGTTGAGATTAAAATTTGAATAAGTCCAACTAGGGCCTCAAGTGTTGATAACTGTATTATATTTGCTGCTAATGTCGAGGTTTGAAAAACTGAGGAAGTTTTTTTTCCTAGTAATTTTTTTAAAATAAACTATTTCTATAGGGTGTATTGACTTATACTTGTCGATCCATGAGACTGTCCAGGATCCTCATCAAAGGGGTTTAGGTTCCCACATATGTAATTCAATTATCTTATGCTAGCTAAAAATTACATAGTACACAACATGAATAATATGAAGTCATCATAATCATTGTATATTTTTTATTCCTTACCTTTACTTTATGTAGACTGTGCAAGATCCTCAACTAAAGGGTTGACGATGTCTATAGTCAATTACCTCTTTCCACCAAGGGTGGCATCATCACACAAAATATATACATGAAATTAACACCAACAATTGAGCATCATAAGAATTACATTTGTAATTTGATAAATAATAAATACATATGTATCATAAGAATCATAAGCATCACATATGTATCATCATAAACATGTAATCCATCAAAGATATATCATAAATCACCATCCATCACATAGCTAATAAATAGTCCACATAATGAATTAATTATGTAACCATATAAGTCAAATAAATTTCTATCAAGAAATCAATATTAAATAGATAATATACTAATCACATACCTCATACATTTCATTCATGTCATTGATCTTCTTCTTCATCCAACTCATCATCATGAACATCATCATCATCATCATCATCATCATCATCATCATCATCATCATCATCATCGTCATCGTCATCGTCATCATCATCGTTGTCATCATCGTCATCGTCATCATCGTCATCATCATCATCATCTTGATCGTCATCACCATCGTCATCGTCATCATCATCTGCATCATCATCGTCATCGTCATCGTCATCGTCATCGTCATCGTCATTGTCATCATCATCATCAGTGTCATCATCATCGTCATCACCATCACCATCACCATCGCCATCACCATCATTATCATCAACAACATCATCATCATCATCATCATCATCATCAATATCAGCTTCTTCTTCATGAACATATCCATCAGGAACATCACCAATCGTGATCATCATCTACATAATCTTCTACTTCTTCGATATCTTCTTCTTCCATCACATTATACTTTATTGACCTTCCTCTTGTATCATTTCTAACAATAAATGACCAACCCAGTTTATGTGGAACCTTTGAGTAAAATACCTACTCACATTAGCTTGGAAGAACATAGGGCTCATCCCCAACTGACTCAAATGACCTTGTATTAACCATTGTAAATCCATTATCATGTTCAATAATAGTTCTATCAAGATCATTTTTATTTAGTTGTGGCTTGTACCATTTGACAATGAACATATCTAATTTGAAGGAATTAAAGTCACACTCAAGTATATCATCCAAAATGCCATAGTATCAATTTTGAGACTCTTGTATGTCATTTCTAGATGAAATATTGGTCACCTCAAAGACTATAGTTATCCTAGAATCACAAGTTTTCTTTGTTGTCATCCAACTTTTTGATGCAAAATTTATGACCATTGAAGCACATAGAGTTCTGGTGTTTGACCTGCAATATGTCAAACATGTAAAAATTATTGCATCGTGAGTTGATAAACATATGGGTGATTAATAAATTTATATGTACCTATTTATCTCTTAAACCATATGCTAAATCAATTTCCCTTTGCATAACATTGGAATATCCATTACAATGAGCTTCTTTAACCAATGAAGACACACCTTCCCATGTTAATGTGCAACCATAATGTTGGCATCCTTCAATCCATATTGTCATCCAATCAAGATTGTTTGCAATATACAAATGTAGTACATCCCACTCTCGACCAACTATACAAAAAATAAATAGATGACTTACAACCGATTTATTTTGAAGATTAAGAATTAATTAACTACAATAACATCTTATAATTACCTCTCACTTTCCTCAATCTACCTTTCCCCATCAAGTACTCCCCTTTGAATTTGTTAATGGGGTTCGGTTCCCAAATGCGATCTATGTGGATCTTTGTTGCAAACTTAGGAAAATATTCAGTAATGTACACCATAGTCGGGTATACCATATATCCCTCCACCATAGAATCCTCAGGATGTTCTCTTTGTCGAACCAAAGCCTTCAAAAATTTCAAGTGCCTCTCAACCATCCACATTGACCTAGTGTGTACAGGTCCACACAATTCAATCTCCTTAACTTGGTGTATGAGGTAGTGTTCTTGTGCATTGAAAAAACTTGAAGGTAGAAAGTTTTGCATTTCACACATTAGATGAGGAATTTTTCTCTTCCAATATTTTATATCTTCTTTATGGATTTCTTTAGATGAAAACCACCTATAAGAGATTCAAGATGCAAAAATATATAAATGATGTTTTACAAAATAATATACAATATATTACATAACAAGTAAAACAAATCGCAAATATAATATCTATACAAAAAATTGAACAAACTTCACTACTTACCTCATGTATTTTCCAAGATCATATATGACTTGCTTGACATTATTGTCAAAGTGGTCTCAGAGAGATAGAGGTAGAACGTACTGCAACAATTATAAAATGATCTTTTCATTGTTTTCTAAGAAATAAAATGAAAAGTACATGCACAGTATACAAATATATAGTAAATACACAAGAACATGAATTACCTTAATGAAGGTATGCCAATCATGTCTTTTCATCCCTGACCCAAATTCACTTTTCTTTGATATGAGATTGTTTATGTTTGGAGGAAATCCTGTGGGAAATCAAATTTTTTGTATGAATTCTTTTATAGAATTGCTTTGCTGCTCTGTTAATAACCAAGGAAGGGCACTTGTATTAATCTGGTTTCCATTGCTATTTTACTGAATGACATTTTTTTATTGCATGATTGGATTCTTGAATGTCACTACAAATTTTGACAATTTTTTCTTTGTCATGCCTTCCATCCAATATTTTCCATAATGTCTCTGTTATATTCTTTCCAATATGCATAGTATTAAATAAATGCACAATTTGTAGCTTCTCGTAGTAGGGAAACCTACTAAATTATTTGGGATAGATTTTTAGTCCCTTTGGAAGGTGGTCATCCATGCCCTGACGACCTTCAGATCATCAATTGCATCATCAATAAACAAAACACGATAGAAAAATACAAATTACAAACATAAACCATTCGATGGAATGACATTACATTGACGATTAATTCTATTATATTCCAACTTCCATAGGGGAGGTGTCATTCTTTGTGGCTTTGATGTAGTCTCTTCTTTCCCATTGAAAAGATGTTTTTCAGTATTCCGATACTTATGATTTTTGTGGAGGAAGTGCCTATACTCATCAAACACTTGCTTTTTCTAAACTTTTTGAATGACGAGATTTCATCTTTGGACCACAAACTGGACATGCAAATTTTCCCTTTGTTTGAAGACCTACAAGATAATGTATAATTCGATTAAATATGTAATTTTTTATAATTATAATTATCATGTGCAACTTGAACACTATAGCATACCACAAAAATGTGTTAGCCCTGGGGCATCATGTATTGTCCATACAAACATGGCATGGAATTGAAATTGTCTTTGTCCTATTGGTCTATAGATGCCATACATGGTAACACTATTCCATAACTCCAACAACTTGTTGATAAGAGGCTCAATATATACATTCATATCTTTAACTTGGTACTTACCTAGTTGAATGAACAAAAACATTACCTAATTATTATGACCATTTTATTGCAATATTTATAATTAAATGTAGATGACTACTAAATGAGAAAAGACATGGAACAATGATTGCCAAGATTATGTGCTCCCTCTTTATTGACATCCATGGAGGAATGTTATTGTTGATAACAAAAATAGGCCACACTGAGTAAACAAATCTCAACTCTCCAAATGGATTGACATCGTCCACTGCCAATGAAAGCCTGAGATTACGAGGTTCTTCTTTAAAGTGTGGTCACTTTTCCTCTATGTCCATAAATGTTGATCCATCTATGGGCATTTGAATATTGTCATCTCAACTTCTATTGCATGCATGGTAATCCATAAATTGTGCCAAGCTAGTGCACCTGAATAATCGTTGCATATGATGAATAATGGGAATATAACAAAGAATCTTACGAGGCACCTTTTCTGTTATTTGATATGTTCGATATCTATTGATATGACATTTAGGGAATTTTGTTCCAAATTCATATTATTTATGATATATAATATGATCATTGGGACAAGAATCTATTGCTTGATACTCCATTCCAATATCTTTCATAATGGCAGATAATTCTTGATATGAGCGAGGTAGAATATTTGATGGTGGTAACAAAAACTCACTTATCAATCTAAAGCAAAAAATATAATTTGTTAATATAAAGAATATTAATGGTACATGATTCACCATTTATTAACTATAATGACATATATGACATACCTTAACATACATGAGATTTTTATGTTGGATAAACCATTTGTAACCTTCAAGTTCACCAACAACAATACAACAAAGAGAAGAGTTATTTGGGAGCCTTCGTAAAGGGCCTCATATGCCTTCTCAAGTAGAGGTAAATCATGAACAACATCAAGGTCATCTTGATCATCTTGATCATCATGATCAGTTGTGCCGGTACTAAATGTGTCATGGATCAATATATCTGTACCATCATCTTCAATTGTGTTTTCTGGCACATGATCATCATCTTCCATGGGATCATTATCTTTAGCTTCGATATTCACACCTCCATGTTCCTCCACTTAGAAAACCATATTCTCCAAGTTGTGTTGATCCATATCATGTTCCATGGGGTGCTCGACCTATATAAAAAATGATCAACATAAATAAACCATGATCATGATCTCATCATTAAGTGATTTCTTATGTATATAAATTGTTAAAATGATATAATGATAAACTTACCAATGGATGATAATCATGTCCCCCTTCAATGTGACCATGCTATCTACAATGTTTCTTAGTTGTTTTGATTAGAAGTCTTCTAGTCGTTAAGACCTTACAAATTTTGTAGGGACAATAACATTTTCCATCACCTTTTCTTTTCAAGTTAGACAACAATCTAGCACTTGTCTCCTTATTTTGTTCTTCGCTGATATTATCTGACTGACATGGTCTTTCTTCACAAGCAAAAAAATCAGGCTATGGAAAAATTGCAAATCGAATCAAAACCATTTAACTCTTCTTTTTCATCTTAAAATATTGAACTTAATAGAGAATGTATTTGTTAGGACCCAGAGGCAATTGAGAGGGGGGGGGGGGGGGGGCGTTGACTCAGTTGTCTATTTATTTCAACCCAAATATAACTTAATCAAACTTGATACATAATACTGATAAGCCAAACTTAATTTCAGTTAACAAATTAATTGTTAATATTAATACCGGTGAAACTTAATGCATGAAATAGAAAGAGAAACAATATCCACAATACATAACACAAAGATTTGTATGTGGAAACCCTATAAGGGGAAAAACCATGGTGGGAAACCTTACCCACAATCAGATGATACTACTACAGATAGTATGTGTCTACAAATGGAGTCTAAACATGCAAAAAGGCCAATCGCCTAGAGCTCACTGCTCAATCACAAAATAGGAGTCACACTGACTACAATTGGATGATTAAATCCAATGATAATGTGCTGCTCAAAGTAGCATCTTCAATGCTAGATTCAGTACTGGTTAAGCTCTGATAATCTCCTTCAAACCTTCCTTGAACCTTCTCTATGGTCTTCTCATATGATCTTCAATATTCACGCATACCATAACCTTACATACCATACTCATACATCTCATAATTGAGATCTTACATATATACCAAAACCTAAGACCAAATGTGTAGGTCGGATAATTAAGAATTTTATAATTAAATCATTTACAAGTCAAGATGCGATGCATCATGTCAGCTCAATGTAATTACAATAATGTCCAATTGATTAAATCATCTCCATAACGTGTCGTGCTGATCTCGAATAGATAATGCATGTCGGTCCATAACTTAGACCAATTTCTTGGTAACAACAAATATGTCAACCCTATTAGACCAATAACCAAAATACCAAAACCAAGTGTTCAAACCATGTCTTCGACATAACCAAGTGATCTCTAGATGATAACAAGTCATCCTAAGTGCCAGTGAACAATATAACCTGTCGGTGAACCAAATAGTGGTGACTGTGCATAAGTCGCTAAACTTGCCAGTGAGCATAACCAAAGATCTTCAGAAGGATAAGTGTTGATAAGTGTTGACTTCAATGACAAAACCAATGCAACATATCCATAATACCAACAATATTTAATGTAGCTAGTGGTCACAAATTCTTTTGAGATAGATGTTTAATCATTAGATGTTCAACATAAATTATTTTTCCTCTCCCACCAACTCTTCCTCCCTCCCTCTTTCTCTCCCACCCAAAAAAAGATGTTGACTGCAGATGCTAAATGGCATCAATAGAACTGCCCTCATCATGGCGTCTAAAAAAATACTTAAGGAGGTAAATAGTTGGAGTGAGATGATTATAAGCACCATCAACTCTGCATTCAAATTATTCTGAGTGAACTCAACTTGAGTGAATCAGGAAGATTGATTGAGGACAACTCATTCAATAGTCATATTTGCATCCATTGGATTAGGCACTCAACACAAGGCTTCACATTAGACTCCAGTTAGTGATTGTGATTAGTCACCAATCATGTAAGTATATCTGATATCTTCTCATGTAATCTAAACATTATATTAAAAGATTTGATCTAAACTTAATGCTGGGTTTTTCCTTCAATCCAGAGGTTTTCCCAAGGTAATTTGCATGTGTTGTCTTGTGTTTTTGCTTGTATTTTTTATTTCTGAATTTTATTATTACTTCTGATCACTAAAATTATCACCTTCTATATAAGTGAGAGGGTACCTTAAGGTGTTCATAGTGATCCTTGAGAATGGAATGAACTCATAATTTTAGTAATTCACTATGTTACAAGTAAGACAAAAATACTTGGAGAAGTGAGGACACGTTTGAATTTTATAAGGTGTCTAGAGTTTCTTCCTAGAGGGGATCTTACTAGTATATTTATGATAAGAGATTATTTATTAGAGATTTTTCCTAATTCAGTTTTCAACAAGGTAAATCACTTGCATTATGTCCTTGTCATGTGGTGTTTCTTTTATATCTAGTATGTAATTGCTAACTAGATTTTTAATTTGAATAAAGGTCCTTTTCACCTTCCCAATTTATTTGATTCAAGTCCTCCTAAGGTAAATGCCATGATATTGGATAAAATGAAAAAATAATCAGAACCTAGGTTCCTAGCAAAACGAGTAAACAATTTCATCCCATGATAGCCACAATCCACATTTATAAACTACAAATTTACCAAAAATCAAGGGGGCAAATGCTTAAAATTTTATGATCTCCTTGCAGTTACCCAAAAGATGTGATGTTTTTAATGACAAATTTGTTTCCTTTACTTGGATTGACGGTAACTTGCTCTTTGATGTATAATGAGAGTATTGTTAATCATGTTAATACTATTTGGTATTCTAATTCATTCCCTGCTCAATGGGGCAAACTTTTTAAGAATAACTGGAACTCTCTTGTTACTCCTAAAAAGAAAGATTTTAAATGGTTGCTTCTACTTGATAAGCTACCTATTAGATCTAAACATTCTAATGATGATTTGTGTAACATTTGCAAGGTTTAAGAGATAGTTAGACATATTTTCTTTGACTGCTCATAGCTAAGGAGGTTTGGAAGTTGTTTGGGTTTATTATTTCTTGGCATATTAGCATACTTGATGTTGTATCTGGTTTTATTAAAGGACTTAAAAAAAACACTAATTAATTCTGGAATTTTCTTTCATGTAAAATTCTTTGATACATTTGGAGGATTAGAAATTTAGAGAAGTATCAAGGGATAGAAAGGGCCCTTCTTGAGTCTTTTTGTAGACTCACATTCCATAATGTCTTCTTGTAGGTCACAATGGTTATTAAACTCAACAAAGAAAAATTGCACAAATTTCCTGAGGATGGACATACCAAGATTTTTATCTATGAGCTCACCCATGGATATATATGGGGAAGAATAAGTGAAGAGAGAACTCCCTTTGTCAACACCTTAGATGTGATGAATACTAAGAGGGGTGGGGGGCAAATTACTATACCAAAAAATACTGTACTTAAACACTTTAATAGTCTAGCAGTAAACTGATAAAATAGTTTAGCAAACAAACTAGTTAACACACATGCAAACCAAATAGAAAATAATGCATTCACCCACAGAAGCACAACCACCATAACAAAAGAGATTTTGATGTGGAAACCCAAATGGGAAAAACCACGGTGAGATGAAACTCACAAGTAACTATCTGCAAAATAGTAACCAGACCGGTTAAGGTCATACAATGTTCTTTACCAGAACAGATCCTGTTAGGAATCTCAATCTCTGTTAGGAGATAAGTCCAATTAAAGACTACCTTGTGAGAGGATTTCAGATCCACATATGTGAACCACCTTGTTAGAGGATTTACAAAGGTTTTTCTGGGCCTACCTAGTTAAGGGTTTCTATCTTGTCAAAGATGTGAGTAATCAACAAGTGAATGATCTAGAAAATGGCATAGACTGCTTGATTAGATCCATTGTAGCTCATAGCTAATGAATTTCAGCATTACTTCAATCTTTAGTAACTCCTTACTCTGTTACAAATCACAAACTTGATCTTCTTAGTTAAGATCGCACATTCAGGAGGTTTCACAAAAACCTAACAACTATCCTCGCATACTCTCTCTTCTTTGAAAACCTAGACATGATGTCCTTAAAAGGAATCTGATTTCATGTCGGTCCAATAGGATTTCATTACAAGCTCCTAGGTTCATTGTATCTAGACACATATGATAACACGACAAAATCACCATCAAAGTGTCAGTGGATGGTAACTCATCACAAAAATATATCGGTTGGTAACTCATCACAAAGTATTACCAGTTTGCCCAACTTTCCAATTACTAGTTGGTGACTCAGAGTAATACCAGTTCAAATAGATTTCCAGTTCACAAAACTTGAAGACTGGAAAAAGATAACTGTCACTTGTGGCTCCTTTGCATCACTCCACTTGAGATCCTTAAACCACTTGATCTCTCTATGTTGCTTGGGTCTTTATACCGCTTGAGATTGGTAAATACTTTTTGCATAACAATAGTAGTCTAAAGACTACAACATGATACCGGTTTGGAACAATTACTAGTTGAGCATAATTCATACATTCTCAAAGTGATCTCATAGCAAGTGTGTGTCTATCAATGACAATCACAACATAATCATCAAAATGCCAAGAATCTCCCCCTTTGGCATTGATGGCAAAACTAAGGAAAAATTTTGACATCTAAGTGTTTTACAACAAAATTATGCCATAAGTAAAACTACTCCCCCTAAGCATATACACTATCCCTTTTGCAGACAATACAATGTATACTACTTTCTTATAGAGATAGATATGAAAGTATACATAGCATGCATCAAAATTTAAATACAGATACTACTCCCCATCAAAATTTTAATTCAAGTATACTACTCCCCCTTTGCCAACAATGACAAAGTACAACTGAATAACCCCTATTCTATTAGCATTAACAAAATAAGAGTTTATGACAATAAAGAGTGAAATTTGTCAAAAATAGATTTAAAGTCCTGCATAAATGTCTTCATGGATAAAGACCATGATTCAAGCAATGAGGTGGCAACCTCATTCTCCGTTTGCATCTAATAAACCTGCTCCTCCATGGCATCCTTGGTACTCATCTCTTGAGTAATCGTTAGGGCATCTATATTGAGGTAGCATTTCTAGAGAATTTGTAGTCTTGGCGGTAGGATCAGTTGAAGTTCTTGCAAATTATGTGTCTGGTTGCTTATCTCTACCTCTATTCTTGCAGACTAAAGTTGAAATCAGTGAGCAGTTTGTCCATATGTGGAGAAGGAATCATATGGCATCTTGAAGGTGCTAATAAATGACTACATATCAGATTGTAGTTTGTCCTTCTGAGTGAGCACATCATCATAGAATAAATGAGGTTGACAAATCTTACGAGTAGTAGATTGCCCTCATCCATTGTATCTCTGATGTCCTTTTGTGCCTTCTGAAGTTTTGACCAAAGCTCATTCAACTTCTTCACCAAGGCAATGTTCAGAGCCTTTTCATGCTCCTTTTTGGCATTTGTTTCTGCAACTTCTTCCAGGCTTTGGACCTGGTCTTCCACAACTATACATAGAAGCTTTAATTGGGTAAGTGAGGAATCAGTACTAGGGAGGTTTGTACTGGGTATCAAATTGGTGAGTGTTTCCACCGTAGTTTGGATAACATCTTCCTCCTTTTTCCTCCTTAGAGAATCCAATCACTCTTGAGAAAGCTTAATGCTCTGCAGCAGCTCCAATTTGTTTGCAGATTGGAGGTCAATAGGACTGGTAATGTCAACCAGTTTGGCTTGACTACTAGTTGCCTTTGGAGTCTCCATCTGAGTGCTCTGTGTGGCTTCTTCTGCCTTCTTTTTCTCTACTTCTTTCTTTTTCTCTTCCTCTTCATCCTTCTTCTTCTTCTCTTCTTCCTACTTTTTCTTCTCTTGTTCCTTTCTCTTCTCCTCTTCCTTTTCTGCTTCCTTCTTCTTCTTTTCTTCCTCTTGTTTCTTCTTCTCCTCTTCCTTTCTTTTCCTTTCCTCTTCTAGTTTCCTCTTCTCTTCTTCCTTTTTCTTTTCTTCCTCTTGCTTCTCCTCTTCCACTTTTTTCTTCTTCTTTTCTTCCTCTTTCTTTTTCTTCTCATCCTCTTTCTTTTTCTTCTCATCCTCTTTCTTCTTTTCCTGATCTGCCTATTTTGTCTTGTCTTTTATCTCCTATTTCTTCTTCTCTTCCTCTGCCTGTTTTCTCTTGTCTTCCTCCTATTTCTCCTAACCTTCTATTTCTACTAGTGCATCCAGAGTAACATTGTCACCCTTTAAGGCATCAACATAAATCAGTTCCATTTGAGTAGTGACCGGTTCTCCTTCATTGTCATATACTTCATTTGGTTGAGTGATTTCCAATTCTTGCTTAGCTTTCCTGTTGGCTTCAATCACTTTATGCAGTCTTAAAGCTGATTTAGCAAGGGAGTGGGTATGTTTGACTACTTCCAGAACTTTTCCTTCCAATAACAGGAGTCTTCTTCTTCTCATGAAGAAGAGGCCCTTATATCTCTCCACCACTTTATACAGTTCTATTTTAGGCACATTAGGAAAGTATTGTGCAAATACTTCCTCTTATTTCCTTCTCTTTTTCTATGGCAATGCACCATTTGTTATCTAAAGAGTTATATAAAGAATTAGGTGTCTTAGACTTAATTTTTGATGGCCACCAGTCATTAATACATAAATAATTGATAACTTCCTATTCAACTTCTTTCTTTTCATCATCATTAAAATCATCAAAGCACTCTTTCAAATCACCAAGTACTTTTCTTCTAATATTCTTAATTGTTCTTTAACAATGTGTCAAAGGTTTGTAAGAGGAAATATCAATATTTACTGGTGCAGATGTTGCCGGTACAGTCTTTGTCTTTTTCCTCATTTGCCTAGTCTTTTTAGGCTGTTCTTTAGAGACAATTCCCTTTGAGTCTGGTGAATTTCTTTTTGTCTTTCGCTTCCTCTCAAAGACTTTGGTAGGTGCCACTTCTGGTTTCTTCTTTACTAGTGACTGCTTGGTCACTTTGGGACTTGTTGGAGTAACTGGTGCCGATGTTGAAGGCACTGCCTTTCCCTTCTTTGTTGAGGGTTCTTCAACTGGTGTAACCCTTTCTAGATAGGTGCCGGTTCTCTTTTCCTTTGGATCAAGGGGCAAGGCGATTAGGGTAGAGGCATATCCATCTAACATGTCATACATTACCTCATATCCCATTGGTTCCACTTCTTCCTATCTAGGCTCAACCACCTCCATTATGCACTCATCAACTTTGATGGTGAAACAGATGCCTTCCTCATACTTTTTGACTATATCACTGGATATTCTTACCCTTTGGTTCATTTTGCATCTGAACTCATCAAAATATTTGTTCAGCACTTCCAGATAACCAATTCCAACTACTTGTAGGATTTCCTTGATTTTCTTTGTCACCAGTTGGTCAGTAGACCACTGGATATCACCTACTCCTGGAAAGTAGCCTTGGAAGTAAAAGAACAACCCAAATAGTAGTTGTCTAAACTTAAATCTTAGTGCATTGTCCTATTTGATCGACTTGAGATTCAACATGTTGTCTTTGCATACAAGTGCACAGATCAAACGATGCATCTTCCTTGATCATCCTATAGGTGACATTTACCACTATAGTAGAAACAAAGTTGATTTTGCTAGCATGGAACGTCTAGTATCCTATCACCATACATGTATATTTGACTAGATCATCCTTGATGGAATTGAAAGTCATTCCCCATGAATCGCTCATAGAACCGGTGAGCTTAGTCATTACTGTCTTGCTAATCTTTCTTAGGGCTGGCACTTCACCGATGTTGCAGAAACCAGTGATGACATGAATCACTTCTGGTGGGATATCATGTGTTCGCTCTAAGTACATCTTATCACCATGTACCTGCTCAGAATAATTTGAATGTGATCATCCAAAAATTCTTCAAGACAATAGGCTGCATTGTGAAGTTTCTTCTTTTCCAGAATGTTGAATTCTAGTTTAATCTTCTTATCCTTTCTGTAGAATAGACTCAACTGGGAATGGATCATCAGAGATCCTAGGTCTTCAATCTTGCAGTCAATGAAATCTAAAATACCTTCTTCCACTATGACACTAGTAGGTATTTGAGATAGGGCATTTTATTTTGCCTTCCATTGAATGAAGTCTACAAAATCATCGGGTGCAGTAGAGCTAGCATGTGATGCTAAAGCCATGATAAATAGGGAAGTTTGAAAAATACCTTCATAGATCTAAATTTAGGGCTTCGCAATTTGAACTTCGCTACAAACTCCTTCGGTTACTAAAATACTGCTTTGCATTCTACACTTCTCCAATAGATGTTTTCTTCAGATTCTTCTTCAAGATTTTGATAAATTCTTTGAATCGAAATGTAAATCACTTTTCTTCACTCTACACTTGAAAATTTCTTTGCTCAAAAAATGATAGTGAGAAATGATTTGAAAATTCCTTTTAAACAGATTCTCCACCTACCATAATAAATGCTCCACTATTAGGGTGTAAACCCTAATTTTGCCTTATACCATTTCTGGTCTTCTACCAATCTGATAGGTATCTCATACCGGTTAAGGTCTTTTACCGGTGTCAACCGGGGGTTCGAGATATTTCACCATTTTCTCCCCCTAAGCTTTTCTGATGCTTAGGTTGTCAGTTCAATGACTTCCACACTAGGTGTAGAAACCGGTTCTCCTTGAATCACTTCTTCTAGCTTCTTTTTCTAGGTTTTCTTCATGTCTGCTTGAACAATTTCAACATCAATTTTTCCTTCTGGAGTGATCGGTATATCATCCGATGTACTCTTTCTACTTCTACAAAATCTTGCAGAATGACCTGGTTTGTTGCAATGATAGCAAACCATTCTAGGTCCTCTCCAAGGTCTATTATTCATTTTTCCATTCTTCCTTCTGCATGTTGCAGCAGTGTGACCATGACCATGGCAAATCATATAGATTTCTCTCCATCTGGTTGCCACTTGATAGCCACCGCTACCTGACTAATGACTATAGGTATTAAACCGGTTTGGATTCCAGTTCCCAGAGGGTTCAGGAAAAACTCCTTGATTCCTTTGAGGATACCTTTTGGTATTGTGCATGACAGTCCTGCATTCAAATTCTCTATGCCCAAACTTGTTGCATGCATAACAATTACCATTGAATCTATTGGATCTAGGCTTATTTTTTAGAAAATAAGGAAAACTATTGTAAGCCTTATTTCTACATACATTAGCAATGTGTCTTTCCTTGAGATAGTTAAAGCAAACAAGTTTGAACCTTTGCTTACCTTTATCCTTTGATTCCGGTTGTTTCTTTGATGCTCCATCTTTTGTTCCAGTGGTCTCACCTTCCTTATAATTAGAGAAACCAAGTCCATTGGTATTCTTTACCGGTTTAGCTGATTCAAGCTTCTGCTCTAGCTTGACAGAGCTCTTATTGAATTTGGCAAGTATTTCCTTTGACTCAGTGAGATCTTTGGAAATAGCAGCATTGGATTCCTTCAAGGTTGCATTCTTAGAGATAGCCATGTTTAGTTTACCTTGTACTTCTTCTTTTCCCATTTTCCTTTCACGAAGATGAGCGGTAAGTGCACTGATCTCTTGCTTCAGCTTTGAGATCTCATAGTCTTTGTCTTTTACCAAATCTTTAGCTTTCCTCTCGTTCTCAAGCTCTTGACACATTCATATAGTCAGTCCTTCCAACTCCTTTCTCAGGTTAGAATTGGATTCATTCAGCTTTTCTACTTCTTGAATGAGGGCTTCCATGTCCACTTCATCAGAAGAACTGTTTTTAGTTAGCTCCATCAGTTTTTCAGCATGTTCTCTCCTTTTTGCCTGAGAGGCCTTATATTTGACCATAAGTTCATCATAGGTTTTCTCAAACTGAGTGAGCTGATGAGTAAGTTCCCTCACAGTGTATTCTCCCATATCTCTTTCCAAGTGTTTAAACTTATAGAAAGGTTGGCTCTGATTCCAATTGATGAATACTAAGAGGGGGGGTGAATTAGTATACCAAAAAATACTGTACTTAAACACTTTAATAGTCTAGGAGTAAACCGGTAAAACAATTTAGCAAACAAACCGGTTAACACATGCAAACCAAATAGCAAATAATGCATTCACCAACAAAAGCACAACCACCATAACACAAGAGATTTTGACGTGGAAACCCAAATGGGAAAAACCATGGTGAGATGAAACGCACAAGTAACTATCTATAGAATAGTAACCAAACAGGTTAAGGTCAAACTGGTTAAGGTCATACAATGTTCTTTACCAGAACAGATCCTGTTAGGAATCTCAATCTCTGTTAGGAGATAAGTCCGATTAAAGACTACCTTGTGAGAGGATTTCAGATCCACAGATGTGAACCACCTTGTTAGAGGCTTTACAAAGGCTTTTCTGGGCCTACCTGGTTAAGGGTTTCTAACTTGTCAAAGATGTGAGTAATCAACAAGTGAATGATCTAGCAAATAGCACAGATTGCTTAGTTAGATCCATTGTAGCTCATAGCTAATGCATTTCAGCATTACTTCAGTCTTCAGTAACTCCTTACTCTATTACAAATCACAGACTTGATCTTCTCAGTTAAGATCACACATTCAAAAGGTTTCACAAAAACCTAACAGCTATCCTCGCATAATCTCTCTTCTTCAAAAACCTAGACATGATGTCCTTAAAAGGAATCTGATTTCATGTCAGTCCAATAGGATTTCATTACAAGTTCCTAGGTTCATTGTATCTAGACACATTTGATAACATGACACAAAATCACCGTCAAAGTGTTGGTGGATGGTAACTCATCACAAAAATATACCGGTTGGTAACTCATCACAGAGTATTACCAGTTTGTCCAACTTTTTGGTTACCGGTTGGTGACTCAGAGTAATACCAGTTCAAACAGATTCCCGGTTGACAAAACTTGAAGACTGGAAAAAGATAATTGCCACTTGTGGCTCCTTTGCATCTCTCTACTTGAGATCCTTAAACCGCTTGATCTCTCTATGTCACTTGGGTCTTTATACCGCTTGAGATCGGTAAACACTTTCTGCATAACAACAGTAGTCTAAAGACTACAACATGATACCAATTTGGAACAATTACTAGTTGAGCATAATTCATACATTCTCAAAGTGATCTCATAGAAAGTGTGTGTCCATCAATGACAATCACAACATAATCATCAAAATGCCAACAAGATGCACTCATGAAAGAGATAAGAGGGAATAGAGTGATGGCTCCCCAATAGATGATTAGTAATGCCAGAAGGTTGGATGATCAGAGGCTGGCATGGATGGAAGGCCCCCTTGGCTGTGTTGTCTAGTTCTAGAGAAGACTTCTATTTGTGGCACCATGTTCTTTTTTGACCCCGTACAAAATCCTGGTTGCTATTTTGACATATTCTACTATTGGAATTTTGTATTAGCCTTTGCTTCATATTGATAAATGTATATGGTTGTAGCTAGAAGCGTAGGTTTGGTATTAGGATGTAATGTAAATGTAATCTATGACTGGTATACTAGCAAGTATTTGAGGGTTTGTCTAGATTCTTGGGCTTTATGTACCTGTGAACTCAGATTATACTTCTATGTATTTCAGTTTTTACCTTATAATCAACAAAAAAAATAAAAATTGTATGATAAATATTAGAAATTAATAAACCAAGTTGATGGTTTGTTGACACAACCAACTCCATGCTAGAAGAATCCATGGTAGTAGGCAATAGATGGTTGAGGAGCTTTGGAAAACCATGCAAATGGTTGATACTCTTCGCAAACATATTCAATTCCCAATACAACACCAAAATTCAGGAACAAACAAAAGATGATCTCACGGAAGCAAACTTAAAAAGTGTTACACCACAAATACCCTCTATGTAAAATGCAAAGAGTAGCTACCAAAATCAAGGAATGTAGGAATGCATATAACCATTAGAAATTGCAAGATTGTAGACAACGTCACATACCAAGTTATCGTGAAAATATTAAGTGCCCTGAAAACGCGAACATGAACAGTCGACCAAGTTACCGCGAAAATCTTAAGTGCCCTGAAACTGCAAACACGAATAGCCGACGAATAAAAACCTTATACTTAATAATAAATGCCCTAAAAATTCCAATCAAACAGAAACTTACAAAACCTATAGCCAAATAAAATAAAATCCCACCTGCAAGAGTTGTGTTAGCTGAGTAACCACGCACTGCCAACCGTTAGAATTCACAAACTCTACCCATGCGTTAGATGAGTTTTTTCTGACCCTTCTACATTACTTACTTGTAAGTTTTCTAACATATAATGAGTATAGAAGCATTGGCTTCAAATGAGTTCATAATAATTGTGCATTCCATGTTCTTAATTGCATTATGGTTGTGGTTAATTATCTGCATGTATAATGTCATATTTTAAGTATGTATAGCAAAAACTTCATGTTAATGAAGTGTCTAACAGAACTTTCGTGTTGATTATGGATCAATAAATCTATGAGTGAAGTATATATCTCATTTCATTAATCTTGTATATACAAGTATAATTATATCAATTTGGATACACCCTTTTCTAATCAAGGTCATAATGTGTGAATAAATAGATTATAAGTGAATAAAAAATTCACAGATATAGTATGTAGTGCTCATAATGTGTCTCTAATGTCATTCAAGTCTAGTTCACGATATTAATTCTCATACTTGTTGGTGGGTTGGATGATCAATATCCAAATGATGATATCTTAACCATTAGTAGCATGTAGTGTTAGAGATATGTTATACATCATAATATGATAGATTACCATGATCAACATAATTGTCATGATGAAATAAGCGCACATATGTGCTATCGTTTTAAATGAGCTAGCTCTCATTTCATAATATTATATGACATAAAGATGGAATGCATCATAATAACACGTTACAACTTAATAAGTGAGATATGAGAGATTCATATAGGTACGTAATTATTAATAAATTATTCATCTTGTGCATATTGGCCCAATTAACTTCTACTTTATCAAGTAGGCATAATGACCAAATTTTCTTATTGGTTAACTCTATCATATAATGAATACAAAAGGTTCAAGAGTTCAAATTTAAAATAGTTTATATACAAATAATCAAAACAACTAAGTTTGATATGGTAACTCAACACAATCATTAAAAGTTAATCATCATATATAACAATCAAGAGTAATAATCGTAACTGAATACTGAGGAATACAACAAAGTCAATTTGCAAAAGAATGAACATTCATGAAGTGCAAAGCCATTCAAATCAAATGTATATAAGACTAGCAATTGGTGTGCAATGGGTACGCCGAAAAGGTTTCGAAGGTTAATTAGGAAAATATTTGATGTATTATTTTGCATACATGTATGTATTACATGAGCTAATTAGTGGCCCCTTCAACAAATGATGTTGTTTGTGCAACAAAGGTTTCAATGGAGAAGCAATAATTTTAAATCAACTATGGATCCACTTGTAGGGATCCAAAGATGATTGAAAATGATAATCAGGCTCATGTTATGTTTACAATAGAGTTGGGAAGAGTGAGAGAGAGATGGGGTAAGAAGATAAAGTTTGAGATGGAGGAGAGAGGTATAGATCAATATATAGAGAGGGGGAGATAAGGGGAGAAGGGGAGATAGATCAATATATAGAGAGGAAGATGGATAGGGAGAGAGGGAGAGATATAGAGAGATAGGAAGAGATAGAGAGATAAAGATAGAGAAATATATGGATAGAAAGAGATAGAGAGAGGAGTGAGAGGGAGATAGAGAGATGAGATAGAGGAGTGATAAAGATACAAAGTATGAGATATGGAAGAAAAATAGAGTGAATGTGAGAGACAGAGGAAGTGATATAGATAGAGTGAGATAAGGAGAGATAAAGAGGAATGAGGAGATAGATAGAGAGAGAGAGAGAGATAAAGTTAGAGAGAGATGGATACAAAGAGATATAGAGGAGTGAGAAAGAGATAGATCAATAAATAGAGAGGAAGATGAATAGGGAGAGATGGAGAGATATAGAGAGATAGGAAGAGATAGAGAGATAAAGACAAAGGAAGATATGGATAGAAAGAGATAGAGAGAGGAGTGAGAGGGAGATGGAGAGAAATAGAGATAGAGGAGTGATAAAGATACAAAGTACGAGAGATGGAAGAAAAAATAGAGTGAATGAGAGAGATAGAGGAAGTGATATAGATAGAGTGAGATAAGGAAAGATAAAAAGGAATGGGGAGATGGATAGATAGATAGATAGATAGATAGAGAGAGAGAGAGAGAGAGAGAGAGAGAGAGAGATAAAGTTAGAGAGAGATGGATACAAAGAGATATAGAGGAGTGAGAAAGAGATGGATGCAAAGAGATATAGAGGAGTGAGAAAGAGATGGAGAGAAAGAGATATAGAGAATGATAGATGGACCAAACAAAAGAGAGAGGTAGAGATAATATAGATATAGAGTAAGGGGAGAGAGAGATAAATAGAGATAAAGATATAGAGTAGGAGAGATAGAGGGAGAGATGAAGTTAATTCTATAGAGAGAGGGAGTGATATAAATGAAGATATAGGTAGATAGAGAGAGGTAGACAAATCCAAAGATATATGGATACAAAGAGATAGAAAAGAGAGAAGGAGACAATAGAGAGATAAATATAGAGAAAGATTCATGGAGTTAATAAGAAAGAGATGTGGCAATGTAGAGACATAGATAAAGAGGAGGAGGTGGAGATAGCGAGTTAGAGATAGAGTGGGCATAAGTGAGAGAAAAAGGTGACATGGAAATGGGAAATAACTCTTGTAAGAACAATGGTCATACGAAATATTCTATGAAAGGTTCTCTTCCCAGGTAAAGTGTAGGATTAAGAGGTGGTTGGTAAGTGGCCTATGAATTACAATAGTCGAATTCAAATGAGAGTGCAAGTTTAAAGAGAGCTCTTTTTCTGATAGATCGGTTTCTCATATCCCTTCTGTTGTGGATTCTATTAGATCACAGACTACAAACATTGATTAAATACATTAAAAAATAATTTAGTAAGGAAATTTTCAATTTTTTTCTATCAATTTTTTTTGTTATTAAATATCCAAAATAAATTAAATAAATATTACAAATAAAGGTTTTGTTGGTTCCCAAAACTACAGATTGGAAACCAAAGAGTTTTTCCACTTCTGTTAGTTGTTTCAAATTAATTCTGGCCAACAAATAGGAACAATCACTTTGATCAAGTTCCCCTGCACTTTAGGCTTCACTAGACCTAGGCGGGTGAACCTATACCTTGAACCTAAGGCTTTTCTATAGCGAATTTAAAACTTCATGATCTTCTCCTGATGGCAAATAAATCTAGAGATTTATCAAATTACACTTCTTATCAAAATCAAACAAGTGTTGGAAATTATGAATTATTTACTTGAATACAACTGCCTCGAAGCAAAAATTGCTTTATTGATAAATTGTAAATATAAATCTTTTTGGAAATACTTGATTAACCACTTCAAAATCATAATCAGACCAATGCCTTCACCCCTTATCAAATTCTTATTGATTCAATTAATTGATTCTATGTATAACTCGAGAGACAATTTTAACTTGCTCTTGAACAAGACTATCAGGTATCTATATGAATTATAACCAAAGTAAAAGGTTACAGTTAGTCTTGTTGTTTTTAACCTTTTTTTTAAAAGACCAGCAGGATAGAATGGAACTTGACAACCAATCTTCCATAATGATACTCAAATTGCAATTTACTTCAAATCATAAAAACATAAGAAAGCACATTGAAGCAATCTAAAGAAAATAGATTGATCTCAAGGAACTAATCAAATGATTGAACAAATAGATGTCATCAAAGATAAATAAAACATTTGATCTTCATATAAAATAGAGAACACAAGAGAATCAACTGATAATATACTTCAGTAGTGTAGCATTTTCAAAAAATAAAACTCAAAGTATTGCATTAAAAATATCTTCAAAGATGATAATAAATTTTCTTTTGTCCCTTCTCTCAAAAAATTCTCCATATATATAAATGAGAATTATGTTTGAAAGTGAAAGGGCATACCCTTTCATTAAGACTAAAAGTAACTAAAACCTAATTACAAACTAACTAACTAACCTAACTGACAACTGACACATAAAACATATTACATAAAGCTCTTAAATAACCATAGTTTGAATCATTTAACGCAAGGGATAACTGCCTAGAACTTGACCGCACTTTGGAATATGCTCCAAATAATTCTTTTATTTGACAGTATCTGCATCAAAGATGACATCTCGAACAATGATTTCCAAAGTGATAAGTCGCTCCATTTGTGTTGTGTTCTCCTTTAAATCAATCCCATCCAACTAGATAGCATTAAGGGAAACATTAAGAATACTTTGACATTCAGAAATCCATCTATCTTTATCCTTAATTTCCCCTCTCTGATCGACTAATGCAGGAATTCCATGTTTAATCGTGTCCTTGCATTCATCAAATTCTGATTGCAATTGGGTATCAAATTTGTTATGTTTTTCTAGGAGCCTATTGATTTTATCAATCTCTTTTGCATCTGTTCCTTCTGAAGTTTTCTCATGTAACTTCATACCCAACCTTTTCTTGATCCTATTATGAGACATAGTATTATCCGTGTTCTTTTGGAAAATAGTCTAGAACTCCTCCAAATAACCCTTTAATTTTTCAAATCTTTTATTTAATAAAAAGGAAGAAATATTTATCTAACATTTTGTATTTGTTTGAGAATCCTTTGATTCTCTACTGTAATTCTTCACATTTCTTCTTCCATCTTGAGCTTTCTGGGGAAGGCAATAGGGGAAGAATCTGGCCACCTCTTCCAAGGACTTCTTCATACATAACTTTTTATTGATCTCTCTCTCGGACCACTCTTGCCAACTGTGCTCTATTAAACTTTGAAATATCCACTCCAATGTCTGCAGAGACGATAGGGTCAATCTCACCAAATTTTAACTTCATCATGTGACCAAATGCCTATTGGTATTCTACACTCTTATGAGAATAGTTGATGTTGTCATTGATGACAACCAATTGGCAATCACCTGGCAACCCAATGGTAGTTACCGACACCGACAATAGACTTCTACATACACCGGCAGGCACTTCACCGACATTGGAAACAATGCATACCGACACTCAAGCCGACATGGAATAAACTTTTGTTTATTGTTTTATAATGTAATTATCTCTTGTATAAGCCGACATGGCATATTGTAAAAGACTCATATATGTATGAGATCTTATAGGTCATTTTGATATGATGTATGAGAGAGAGAGAGAATAGATGATATTTTTGTATAAGGTGATATAGTTGACAATGAAGGTTTTGGTTATAGTCTGAGCTTAAACTGTTACTAAACTTGGCATAGCTGATGCTGATCTAAAGTAGTACAATGTGTTGGATTTTGATAATCCATTTTGTAAGTTAGTGAGACTTCTATTTTGTAGTTGAGCAGTGAGCTCTAGGCTACTAGCCTTCCTGCATGTGCAGGCCCCTCATTGTAAGTAATATTTATTCATTGGCCAGAGAGTGAATATTGTGGGTCACAAATCCCACCGAGGTTTTTCCCACATTGGGTTTCCTCATTAATATCTTGTGTTATGGTGTGTTCTCTATGCTGTCTCTATTATTCTTATTTGTTGCATTAATTATTATTTACCGGTACACTATTTTGGGATACAGAGTTCTTAATAAATTTAAATATTCTCCTAACCGGTTAGACACTGATTCACCCCCCCTCTCAGTGTCTTTGGGATTGTCATTGATTCTAACAATGCCTTGTCAACACCAATGATTTTTGGCCTTTTGTTTGGTGGGTACAAAGCCCACAACAACAAAGCTTTTTCATATTGGTCAAATCTAGAACCAATGAAAACATCATTCACTCCCTGAATATCCAATTTGAATTCTTTATTTTCAGAATGATGTAAACTATCAAAGATAAATGAAGCACTCATATCCCATCTTGGAAAAATTATTATTCCAGACTCTGCTAATAATTGTTTCCCCTTTTGAGGAGTCATTGTTGACAATTCTACATCAATGTCTACTCTTAACCTCCTTTTCAATTTAGCCTCATTTTCAGGGGTCCATTAGGGATTGACTCTCTCGGCCTTTTACCTTTAAAATTATAAAGAAATGTTTTAAATTCTTTTGATTTAACAAATACATCATCGGACGCAAAAGCAGTATGCTCCTCCAACCTCACATCTTGGTTAATTTTCAATGTGGCCACAATTTGATCATCCTCATTTTGTGTCTGTTCTACTTCCTTTGTTTGTGACCTGGAAACAAACTCAACATCCTCAGTGTCATTTTCTACAGTTTCTTCTTCTTCCTCAGAGTCCATGTCCCTTATATTTTGCCTTCTTTCTTCCAATTTCCTATTTAAATCATCGATGACAGCCTTGGCTTCCACTTCCTCCATTTTTCTAAATACATCTTCTGCCTCCAAACCAATATGAAGAGTATTGCCCAGATTTTGCTTCTTTTTGCAGGAACGAATATACCCCTCCAGGTCATAGTTTTTTCTTGAAAAGTGCTCAAACAAATTATATTCTTCTATCAACTTTATACTAATAATTTCATAGGATTTTGTAGAAACAATTGTAAAATCACCAAAACTAAGAGTACTAGGTAGAAAAGATTGCTTACACAGATCTGCAAAGTGTTTCACATTGGAAAAGCTCAACTACCTCATGATTTCTAAATAGGCAATTCTGCCAGGAACACACTTTGGAATCATATATGGGGTTCCTTTGAACCCATAAATTTGAAAGCATGTGAAGTATTTATTTACAAACCAATCACCCCAATTATGGTCTACTATCTTTCTGCTATCAAATTCTTTTGGTCTCAAAAAAGCTTTGATTTCATTTGAAATAGAATAATCACATGGGACACCGTATATTCTGCAAATAGCCTTAAATATCCATTCCTCAAATTTAATATAATTGGACCTCATGAAATGAGAGTCCCAAATCGAATTCCATAACTGGATTGGTTGCTCTTCAGCTTCTTTGTTTCTAGTATGCAAAATTAGTTCTTCGGGCCACATTCCCCGAAATCATCTGTAAAACAACACAATGTGAATCAACAATGAATATAATTTGAAATGAGGGCTTGGATTTTCTTGGAGATTGAGAAAACCCTCATGTAGTTTATTTACCAAGTAGGAA